>NC_139589.1:24227668-24287668 GCF_946808225.1 Silurus aristotelis
GTTCTGTGTGTGTGTGTGTGTGTGTGTGTGTGTGTGTGTGTGTGTGTGTGTGTGTGTGTGTGTTTGGAATGGAGTGGAGTAGGGGGTTGTTCTGGGCGTTCCCCACCCCTTCAAGCTGTCACTGCTATTCTCAGATAATGATCCTCCCTCTGCACCTGCCACAGGCCTGGTGTCGCCCATCACTTCCTTGTGTGTGTAACTTGGTGTGCTTTATGATCTGGGAGTCATCAGTAAGCCAGACACACACACACACACACACACACACACACACACACACACACACACACACACACACACACACACACACACACACTGAGAAAAATAAGGCAGATGGCAGGAGGTCCCCTATGGTGGCCTCTCCAATCTTCATTGATGCATACACCAGTGATGGTTCATAAACATGGTGCAGAATTCGATGGTCTATGAAGGTTGTATCTATAAAGACTGACATTTGACACAATACGGTTATAATCCAACAAAACACACTATGTGAGTAATAATGCAGGTGTTACAGGATGTTGGTGGACGATGTAGAAGTGAAGAACAGTCCGAGGTGAAGCATTATAATAGTGTAAGGCCTCACACCAAGCCGTGGATTATTACCTTATGTCATTGTCCCTTCCCAGCATTGAGGAGTTCAGACTGTTATTGATGTTTGCAGAGCGAAACTGACTGAATGGTTCAAAATATCGCTTCATTTTCCCTATTTTATACACGAATCGTCACAATTCTGCTGCTCCTGTTCTCACCATATAAGTTCCACCACATGCAGAACCCCACTGGAGATCAGTGAGGTCATTAGGACCTCACTCTGGATGGAACTGGACCTGGATGTTACTATGGTTACAGGTGTTTATAAGCAGTACATTCATTGAGAACGACGAATCACCTGACATACGCAAACTACCTGTGTGTCTGACACCTTCCGCCCAATCAGAATCGAGTATTCGACTGTCCGTTGTCTATTGTTGTTATTAACGGTCGATGGATTTTACCAATACGGATTTTACGATAGCTCGGATCAGAATTGCTGACAAGCGATTAATCAACTGATAATTATTCAAATGGATGCTGGATAAAACAAACAAGCAAACCGAACACTCCATGTAAAATAGTACTGCACTTTATTACAAACATAAAAAAAAAAATAAAAAAAAATAACAACCCAGTACTAAATCATTAAAATATGCTAAAGGAAATAAACATGAATATATAAATTAATACATATAATTATATTATTATGAATTATAAATAATTGATATAAATAGCGCTCGCCGTGCAGCGCGCAGTCTCGCGTGTAAAAACAAACTGAATGTAGCATGAGTGGTTGGCCTCTAGAGGCCGCTCTCGGACCGGAAGCCAGATAAACTACCGGTATTGATTTTTGCTGATAGCCAATAGTTCCAGCAATTAAATATCGGTGCCAGAAATCTAGTTTATATCAAAGAAATTCGTTCCTCGCCAAGCCGTGAGGTCTTGTCACATGTTAAACCGTGTGAGACGTCCCGGGCCTCGAGTCAAGGTCATTTTCTGTTTTGATCTGTGAAGTGTTAAAGATGAGGAAAATGGAGCTGCTACTCCTGTATAAGGGATAACCATTAATCAAAGTGTCGTTTCAATAACAGAGACGAATTTCTCAATGTTGCTGGAGTGAAATCCATTTTGCAAAAATTCGCTTATTTTCTCTTCGGATATTTTGTATCGATTTGAGACCTACGAGGAACAACTAAAAAAACATTAGAGCTTTCTGTGGTTTTTTTTTTCTAAAGAATGCAATAATCCGAGACGCAGTTTAGTCCAATCTTTCATTCTAAAAAAAATAAATAAATAAATAAAAACCTGCTTATTTATCTTTGTTCATGCGCTTTCTTATCTCGCTCCGTCCGGCTGTTCCCTCTGGATTTTATCTGTCTGACCCTCACCTCTTCACACTCCTTCATCCCCGCTCTGTTTATTCTGCTCTGAGAATCAGAAGGCAGAACGGAGGTGAGGTTATTCAGTTTTTTCAGTGATTGACAGGATGTTCAAATGAATTAAAGTGATAGTTTAGCGAGAAAAAAACAACAGTGTGTGCAATGTTTCCCTAATAATGTGGTTAAGGTTGATATGTGCTTCTTTTTGAACATATCAGTCTATATGTAGTCTCTATTTACTGCTTTTTCTGGGAGATGTTCCATAGTGTCCTTGTGGAGATTTTGTGGAGATTCATTCAGCTACAAGGATGTTAGTAAAGTCAGGTAGTGATGTAGGTGAGAAGGTGAGGAGGTCTGGGGTGCAGTCAGCGTTTACATTCATCCCGAAGATGTTCAATAGGTTTGGAGCTCTAATGCAGGAGATCTTCCACTCCTAATGGGTGTCTCAAATTTTTTTTTATCAAATGGTCAGAGATGGCAGCCATTATTAGAACGGTGAAGATTTATTTCAATTCAATTTCATTTTTCATTTTCAAAGCACCTTTACAGAGATAAGAAGGTTAGAAGGTTGTATAAAAGAATGTATATGTTTATGTAGAAGTTAATAATAAGTTTATCCCTATCGTGTGAGCCAGTGGCAGGAAAAATCCCTGAGATGGTATGAAGAAGAAACCTTGAGAAGAACCAGACTCAAAAGGGAACCTCTTTACTGATGATCGCTATCTGAGGTCCTGAGCACATTGTAGCAGACTGTTGATATTAATTCCAGTCCAAATCCATTTTCAAAGTTCTTGAGTTAATCAGGAACTTCATGGATCTTTAGGCTGTTGATGTGGAACCATCCTCACATCCTGGTCTCCAGTTGAAGAGAACCCTAACCAGAGGCAGAGCTTCAGGACCAATCTGGCAGATCTGAAGAGTAGAAAAGGACAGGAAGTTGAGTCAGTGAACATGATGGATAATTGACTCTCGATAATCTGGAGTTTTAAAATTTCCCTTTTTTTCCATCCACCAATATTTTAATCTTCGTTCTGTCACTTAAGGCTACACGTCACACTTAAAGTAAAAAGAATGGAGCTAGACAAGCTTTCATGAAAAAGATACAAAGTAAAATGGCAACAAAGACGTTTTTTTGTACGGAGATCGTTATCATTTCCCCCCCGTTGCCCCTCGTTTCGTGCCGCATTACCCCACTTCTTTTCCCGCCACCCTCATTTGCATATTAGTGTAATTACACACTGTGTGGTGAGATGTTCCGTAAAAAATGAGGAGATCAGTGGGGTTTCTGACCAAACTCGAGTGATGAAGTCGATCAGATGCAATTATATTCACATCTCAGATTTGTTCTTAAAACCAGGAGGCTGGTCATGTGACAGGAAGGAGATTAGCATAAATTATATGTAATTAACATATCTGGCTAATAAATATGCAAATATGCAAAAATCCATTCCCTTAATAAACATGTTCTCGGCAGAACAGATTTTCTGTGAGGAACCTTTCAAAATCCATTCAGGAAGCGCTGGAGATACGCTGCACTCTTCCAGTTTGGAGGCGGAGCTAATTGGGAACATTTCCGGGCCAGAAAAATGAAAAATGACAGTAATAAAATCATGACATTATTTACACGAAATCTTGCAAAACTGTTCGTGCAAAAAACAGTTTATAAACAGTACGTATATTTAAAATGATTAACGTTAGAAACGTGTCAAAACGTGACAAACTGCACATTGATTAATGACAGAAATTAAAATGTGGACTCATCAAAATATTTTTTAAGCCGTGTTTTTGCCAATTTACGTAACTTTTTTAATTTTTAGAATCTTATTAGTGATGCTTTCGCGTATCCGGATCCTGAAACGTTGCATCCAGCGAATGTCAATTCCTGACTGGAGATTTCTTCTGCTGTAGAACGTTCTCAGCGCCGCCCCTCCCCCACCCAAGTCTCAGTCATGTCTCAGTAATGCTATTATATTAGACAGCGAGGGCACGTGCTGAAAGCTAATGTTCTGCTGCAGCAGGAAACCGTGTGTATTCAGTGTCAGAGTCTGAACACACTTCAGTACGACAGCGATAACACAACTTCTTAACGTTTCCTCTGAGAAACACGACGTGCCTCAGCACCTCTTTGGAAGACGTCTGCGGAAAGTCACGTCGTATGGAAACATGAAACGTGAATCTGTAGATGTGGGATTGTGATACTTTTCCAAGGTACTAGAGAGAAGCACAGTATTTACACACACACACACACACACACACACACACACACACACCAGGGGGTAACTTTGGCAGGATGGGGGAGGGGGGGATATCAATCCATCCACTCATCCACTTCCTTCTCTTTTATCTTTGTCCTTATTTGAGTCCTTTGACTTCGACTTCCTGTCGTCCCCATCATCTCCTCATTTCTCTCTTCTCTGATCAGATTCATCAGATCTCTCCGTGTCACTCCGATCCCTGAGATTGTCCCTGACCTTCTCATGACCTTCTGCCTCAACCTTCCTTTCAAATCAGTTATCTATATCCCTGATTAAAGATGAAAGCAGATGTTTATGGAACAGTTATGGAAGGTCTCCAATGTCAGCAATATTTCAAAGCTGTATGACATCTCGAACGTTTGTGGACACCTGACCATAAGATTAGGTTGTGTTAGTAAAGTCAGGCACTGATGTAGGTGAGATGTGTTGAGGAAGCCTGGGGCGCAGTCAGCGTTCACCTTCATCGTGTTCAATAGTGTCGGAGCTCTAAAGCAGGAGATTTTCACTCCAGCTGATGTAAAGCAGATCTTCATGGAGCTGTCTTTATGTACAGGGGCATCGTCATGCAGGAACGGGGTTTGAGACTCCTAGCACATCTAAGTACAGATGGTCTCCGAGTTCTGATGGTTCAACTTATGATTTTTCGATCTTGCGATGATGAGAGCGCTACATCAAAATTGTACAAATATTACTAATTTCGCACGACAGTAAATGCAGCGTGTCTTCTATTAAAGAGTTTTCAAGTTCAGCAAATGATTGTTCCTCTGCACTTTTATTTGACTCTGGAAAAAGTTCGAAGCAAAATATTACTTTGACGTGTATCAACTTTAGCAACGAACATCGCCCAGGAGCTCTGCTAGCGAACCAGCTCACGTGTTGTACAGAACGTGTCTGTGCTATAATCTTTATTCCCTCTATCTTAATAATACATTTCCACTCGACTGCTGAACTCCTTATCGCACAGCATATTTAATCATCTCTGAGTAATCATGTTCGCGACGAACGCCTCCTCGGGAAGACGAGTACAGCGCGTGCTCTTAGCCGAAGAGAAGGACGATGACGCAGACTTCGGCGACTTCTGCTGGTGCCTGGAAACACTCTGATAAATATTTAATGGCGAACCGTGGGGTGTTTTATAAAGGCGCTGTGTGTTTACCCCATCAGAGCTTAGCCTTCTGTAACAGGAAACGCAATGGGAAAGCAAAGGAAGTCATCGACCTCTTGGTTAGCAAACTGCTATTTTTGGAACCGTCATCATCGCCATCATCGTCATGTTTGTCCAGGGTTGGTGTAGAGTCTGATCATGAGTCTAATCAACGAAAAGTCTTTTATTCCAACAGGATATTAGAAATGAGGAATTCTTTTTTAGCACGCGAATGTTTTGTTCACACCTGCACATGAATGTTTTGGATCACTTTTTATTTGTTCTGTGCACAAATTACAGTTTATAAACCAAAAACAACATTTTTATTCTAATACATTTTATATATATATATATATATTCTAATATTTATTCTAATTTTATACTCAATTTCTTACTACTAACAAAAAGTCACTGATTAGGATTTTGTCTCTTTCAATAATTCCAAAGTGCATTTGTGTTGTTTCTCTTCACTGTAAATTCCTCCAGTGTTCACATCAGAACTACTACCAGAAAAAATATATCAAGACGAGTATTTCCCAACATGCAATCTTTTTTTTTAACAACAATCACCCTGGTACCGAGAGCAAAGTGAACATAGCTGTAATATTTCGGGGTTATAACTATCATCTTTATTTCCCGAAAACATCAAATGAATAGAATAAAAATAAAACTGTATAGAATAGAATATAAATATATTTTTCTGATTTATAATGTTTTGTGTTAATTTTGTAAAATTTATTTTTTTTCCCCAGAATCAAATTTTTTTATAAAAAAAGAAATAAACTAATTTTATCCAGATACATACACAATGATTTATAGGAAATACTGATATTTGCTATTTTGATGTTAAGAATATCTGATCACATATCTGATGCTATTGCACATTTCTGTTACATGCTAACAAATATCACGGGGGTTAATTACGGGGTTATAAGATTCTTTTTTTTACTCCACTGTTAACTCCACATAATTTTTTATCCATTTATATTAACGTTTAATGTTGCAGAAGGACACAGAACTAAGTTTCAGGTTAATTATTTAATTAAGTATAAACACTTTCTATACAAACCAATCAGAATGCTTCAGTTCTGTTTCCTTCTGAATTGCGATGTTTTCCTTCTTCACAATTCGTTCATGTACGACGTGAAGATCCGCCACAACATGAATTCCCTTTTTTGTGTCTTTCAGGTATTTATGAACAGACATTTCTTATACAACTGCAGTGCACCAATCCTGGATGTGAAGATTGCCTTTTGTCAGGTGTGTGTTCCATACAGGTAAAAATAAAAGGTAGAGTATTCATTCACTTCCATTCTCCTGCTTCATTTTGTGTGTGTCGCTGTCTGAAGTAGTCATGTGTGTAACTGTTGGTCAGGACTGCCAGGGTTAAACTTTTATTACATTTATTACATATTCTCTTTACATATCATCTATCTTTATTATTAAAATACAAAAATTTAATAAATCCTCCCACAGAACTACATTCTGTATTGACTCACAAGGCCCACTTACACAAATATCAACATCTGTACAGTTCCCACAGCAAAACAAATGGTTCTGTGTGCTGTAGATGCTAAATTTGTGCTCACACTTTTCCTTTGTTTGTTATTGCCCATAAATAATAATAAAAAAATGCTAGGATTTAATTTCTATCAAGATTACCGCAGACTTCTGTTTTTCCAACGTAGCTCAAATTAACGGTTCATTTATATAATAATTTATATAAAAACTACCAACCTGGCATTACTGTTCAAGTACACAACACAATATACTTTCTTTTCGGCTTCTCCGGTTAGGGGTCGCCACAGCGGATCCTCCGCACGTTTGATTTGGCACATGTTTTACGCTGGATGCCCTTCCTAACGCAACCCTCCCCAATTTATCCGGGCTTGGGACCGGCACTAAGAGTGGCTGGGGATGGTTCCCTGACCGGGAATCGAACCCGGGTCGCAGCGGTGGGAGCGCTGCATCTTAACCACTAGACCACCAGGGGACCAATATACAATTGTTAGAAATTATTATTGTGCAACTGAGCATTGCTTGTGAAACTTGCTGCATATATTTACACATGCAGAGTGCAGGACGTTTATTGGTGCCTAGAATAGTTTTTCATTAAAAATATATTTAGTTGAAATCAGGGGTAGAAATTATTGAAATTTTGAAGCAATATTTTTACATTTCTGCTCAAGCGTTCTGCTTAGCGGCTTACTGAAATTAAACAATTAAATACAAAGGTGCATTTTTTATTTAATTTTATGCATTTTTGTAATTGATCTTTGTTATTTGCAGGATCGTAATAAAACTATTTTCTACATGGATTTTTCTTTTCATTAGACTAATTCAAGTAATTCCAGCTATAGAAGCTGATGAAGTGATGAATGCTGACTATATAAAATTCTAAATTCTTTACTATATAAATGGAAACACAATGCAATAGTTAAGCTTTTTTTGTTTGTTTGTTTGAAATAACATTTCTCCCTAGATCAGAGATTCCCAAACATCTTCCAATGAAGGGTCAGAAGTCAAGCTTGATGGAGGGCGATGGGCCAAAAATAAATATTTCATTATAGCAAAAATTATATTGAAATGAAAGTTGCCAATTTTTAAATAAATATATATATAAATAAATAAATAGTAAACATGACTTTGTAACCTGCATAACTAATGCAGTTTTTTTTTTTCAAAGTTCTAGTTCGGTGAAACTTATAGTACAAAGAGAAACGATCCAATTTTTTGCTCAATAGATTTAATTACGATTCATTTCACAGCAGTGACTGTGATTCAGTGACCACTAATAACAGACATAAAGCTGGAACTTATTATCCAAAAGTTCCTTCAAATGGCATTTTCTCTTAGGCATGGCATTTGGCATCTTTGAATGTTTGTAGGACTAGATTATCACAGCAAGGTCACAGCAAGGTCAAAAGATTTCCTTTTGGGTTTTGTTTTTGGTGTCCTGTATTGCTTGTAATCCTTTATTGAAAAACGGACGCATAAGTTGCATGTTGGAAAGCACTTTAACTCGTTAAAACCCCAGTATACACACAGGTAATGAATGTTATTCTTAAACGTTTTGACCTGCATTCTAATCTAATCAGTGCCCTGTGCTTGAATAAGAGAGAGCATACGTGTCTGCTAATCAGGGAGAAATTAGTGCAGCCACCAAATTAGCGTAGGAGTACCAGGATGAAGTCGTTCTCTCTCCTTCAGCAAGCGTAAAACCTCAAACACTTTATTGTAAAACCATAGAGACATTAAATCCTTCTTTTCTACGCCATTTGATCGTCGCATTTGTCCCAAATCAATCGCACGAGAAAGAAAGAAATCAAGATATTAAAACGTCCTGTTTGCAAGTCAGCAAATTTAAAGAATCCAGTGTGATTCAGTGTGTGTATGTGTGTGTGTGTGTGTGTGTTGTTGTGAGGCTGTGGAAGCTCGATGGCCTGCGCCAAAGTCCACATCAACACCCACGCATGTTTATCTATATTTCATGCTCGCCAGTTTATATTTAGTCTCCGTCCTCCAGCTGACCTGATGCTCGCTCTCGGTTTTAGTTCGTTTGGGTTTTCAGTTGCGATGTTTCCAGCGAACAAGGAAATAAACAGGGTTAAATTATTCGCTGTTTTCCTTCTTTTTGCTGTGTGTTTGCTGAGTCTTTGTCTTCCTGAGTCGCCTCATTTATCTGTCCATCACTCATACCGAATACTCGTATAGAGAAACAACCACACAACAAATGATTTAAATTGTACAGCAACATCCCAGGAACATCAGGTACGAGAAATATCCCTGATATCTCTTAGGATGCGTGTGAAAGCTGGACCCCACAGAACCCCTTTAGAACATTAGGGTCCTTGAATTATTGGTTTCTGGACACAGGGAACATACGACATTGGGACGTTTGTCTGAGAACATCAGGACTAACTATTTGACTATTAGGACTATTTGAGTAATAATGACAACGATATGGTCAAAAGTCACCTGACCTTTCCTACCATATGTGGTTCTTCTCCAAACTGTTTCCACAATGTTGGAGGCACACAATTGCATATGACGTCTTTGTATGCGGAATAATAAAAACTTGAACTTGGAGAGACAAACCTGTTCCAGCACGGCGATGCACAAAGCCAGCTCCATGAAGATCTGCTTTACATGCTTTGGAGAGGAAGATCTTGCATGTCCTGCTGTACAGCTCTGAGCTTAACTCTACTGAACACCTTTGGAATGAATGTGAACTCTGACTGCACCCCAGTCTTTTGGCAACTTTTGGCAATAAAGTGTTTCTACCCTAAATAATTGCTGTGTAATTTTTGACGAACGTGTCTTTTTTTCTTCACAGGGTTTTGGTAAACAAGTTGATGTGTCTTACATCGCCAAGCATTACAACATGAGCAAGAGCAAAGTGGATAACCAGTTCTACAGTGTGGAAGTCGGAGACTCCACCTTCACGGTTCTGAAACGGTACCAGAACCTCAAGCCTATCGGTTCTGGGGCTCAGGGAATAGTGTGGTGAGTACACACAGGTTTCTTTATTTCCTAAGTATACTGAATATGTAAAAAATAAATAGAAATTAATTGTAAATGAATAATGATGTAAAAAAATTACATATTGGGATTATTGGGATCTTGAGAACATTGGACTCTAGAAATATTGGGGTCGGAAAATATATTCCTGGGAATATTGGACACTGAGAAACAGATCTCTGGAAATATTGGACACTGAGAACGCAGGGCTCTGGGAATATTGGACTTTTTGTACAAACATTAGAAGTTAGTCCCTAAAAAACATAGGGCTGAAAAAAAAAACCTCATAATATAGACCATGGAAATACAGTATAAATATCTCAAACATATTCAGTCCAAACCAGAGATAAGGTTCTTGGGTTCTTGGGATGTTTAGATGGTGAGATTATTATATAGGACCATGGCGACTGAGAGCTTTTGTCATCTCCTGGGCATATAATACACTGGGTGAAAATGGCCCTGTGGTTGTAGGCATCTAGGCACTCAACCTTTTGAACACCAGGCTTTTGAAATGTGGGACTCTGGTAACATAGATTCTAAGTAATTTAGAATCTGAAACATCTGACCCTAAGAACAGATGCCTAAAACATAGAATCCTGAGCAGAGTGTGCCTCTCAGAAGATGAAACCCCAAAGTTGTTGAGCCCTGGACATTAAACCATAAGAATATCTTCGGGAAAAAGGATCATAGAAACATAATGCCCTAGAAACGTAGGACAAAAGTTCTTAGGATTATTAGATTCTGAGGACACTGGGTTTCATTAACACAAGACCATGGGATTACAGAACTATAAGACTTAGTGCTCTAAGACCTTAGGGTTCTAGAAACACAGCATGCTTGGAACATCTTGAGAAGATAGGATCTGTAGGAATGTTGGACCATTAGATTAGGAACTCTGGGCACAGAACCACAGATTGTAAAGCAGGACTGTGAGTCTTTGACCTCCTGGGAGCAGGACAGGAAGTTTGATACGTGGGACAAAATTAACATTGGGATGAAACATCTGGAGCACTGGTCCCTAGAAACATGGAAACTATAAGGAAAAAGGACCATAAGATAATGGACCTTGGGCACAAACCTACAGGAAGCTCTTCGGAGAAAGGAAATGTGGTAATATGGGAGTCTGGGTCTTTGGCCACCTGAAAGCATGAGATAATTAATATATGTTCTTGAGATTATTAGATGGTAAGAACATGGGCTGCAAGAGGCTCCAAAAGAAAATTGGAAAATAGGACTGAGAAGTTGAAGACAAGACACAAAACCACAAGAAAGTCCCATGGAACAATCCTAACATGAAACTCTGAGCCTTTGGCCTCCTAAGAACCAGGGAACGCTGGACAATCACCACATAGGTTCTTGTAAACTCTAAGACATAGGACTCTAGACCTTTCAGGTTTTATGGGGACCAAGAACATTAGAAAAATAGGATCTTGAAAGACAAGGTTTTCTGAGCTGTTGTTTAAAAACTGATACCTCAAGGTTGTGTGTTCCAGAGCCATGGAGCAGAAAATCAAAATGCTGCTTTAACACATTCTCTGATTTACTTCAAGGTCATTCCACAATTTAACGACGTTTAAAATAAAACGTCTGCTGATACACACCACACATTTACAGATCCCCCTGCAATGATCTCAGGCACGTTCATTTCCTCACTGACGGATGATGAAGTTACAGTGAAACGATGCACCATATAAGTGCGACGTGATTTTCTTATAAATCGAGCGTTAGCGTTAGCGTGAGCGTTGCTGTGACGGCGCTTGCAGTGTGTTAGCGTCAGCCCAGAGCCGCTGCGTGTTTTTAATAAACGGCGAGACAATCGTTTATCACAAAGAGTTTTAATGTAAAGATATAAAAAGAATCCATTCACATGTCGCCTGACAAATCCACTGTGGCTCCTTTGTTTTGTTTTGTTTTGTTTTTCCCTGTGACGATTAAAGCAACCGAACTTCCGCCCAATGAGTCGTGGGAAATTTGAATGGCTGCTTCTTTGAAGATGTCTGGCACACGGTTGTTGGATACGCCGTCCTCCTTCTTCTTCACTTCGTCCTCCTTCTCTTCCCCCTCCTCCTCTTTATCCTCCTCACCTCCGTCCTGTCACATTGAGTTTTCGCTCTCTCCTTTCCCAGGCATTTTGCTGCTTGTGTAAAACAGTCTGGACAGCTAATGGAGTGGTGTGTGTGTAGATAGATAGATAGATAGATAGATAGATAGATAGATAGATAGATAGATAGATAGATAGATAGATAGATAGATAGATAGATAGATAGATAGATAGATAGATAGATAGATAGATAGATAGATAGATAGATAGATAGATAGATAGATAGATAGATAGATAGATAGATAGATAGATAGATAGATAGATAGATAGATAGATAGATAGACCTAAATATCAAGAATAAAAAGAAAGAGAGAGGGACCTAAATATCAAGAATAAAAAGAAAGAGAGAGGGACAGATAAAGATAAAATGAGACACCGAGGGATGAAAAGAAATAGAAGGGAAATTAAAAAAGAAAGACGGAGGGTCAGACTGAGAAAAAATGAGACCAAGACACAGAGAGAGAGAGAGAGAGAGAGAGAGAGAGAGAGAGAGAGAGAGAGAGAGAGAAGGACAGAGTTAAAAGGAGAGTGACGTATTGATTTTGTACAGAAGCCTGGTGAAATGCTCTCCCGTGATTGGTCGGATCGAGCGTCACATGGTCCTGTCGTCTCTGATTTTTACGTGATGCACACGGTATCACCTCACACAGAAATACACACGTGTGGCATCCATTCGGGCATCTTCTCAAGTCTCCGTGACAAGTCGGTGTGGATGCCAAATGTAAAAAAAAAAATACCCTACGTTCTTTGGAATATTCCTCAGTTTCCATGGACACCAAGTTCATTTCCGTATCGGTCTCCTGTATTAGTACCGGGGATTTGTGTCGAGTTTTTACTTTCATAAATATAAATATATATTTTAATATGGTGCAGATTAGGAAAAAAAGTTTTGTCACTGTAGCTTGCTTGTGTGTGTGTGTGTGTGTGTGTGTGTGTGTGTAGGTGGCCATGTTTCCACACCGTACATACGTGTTTTTCTCTAAATGTGATTGTGAACGTGTAGGTGGGAATGTTTTCAGTGTATTCACGTGTGTGTCTCTAAGTGTGTGTGTGTGTGTGTGTGTGTGTGTGTGTGTGTGTGTCCGTGTGTATACAATACACTCCGGAATTAGCATGTGTGCAGCTTTAGCCATCTGCTGGCAGACATGTCGTGCAGAGCCGTGCTACACCTCCTATACGCGACACCGATTTCGTTTAAGCGCGGAAAAAACAATTATATAAACGTTAATCAAAAATAGAGCTTTAATTAGGATTTATTTCAAATTAAATTGATATAAAGGGTGTGGCTTCAGGGATTAGTGTTTATCCTGGGAGAAGACTGTTAGTGAGACCAGGTTCTGATGTTGAAATCTTAAGGATGTTTTCATTCTGGTTCCACTTCATCTGAAAGGTGTTCAGTGGGGTTGAGGAGGTTCAGGTTCCTCCACTCCAACCTTAACACCAGCACCCACATCTTCATGGAGCTCAGGTCCATGGAGCTCACCGACCTTTCGGAAATCAGTGTGCCAAAAGTCATTATCCTGTGTACACCGGGAGCCATGCAACTGGTGCTGTCCTGAACATGTTATCACATCGTTAATGATGTGAAGGTAAAAGTTACTTTTGGCCACATGTGGGCACAGTGTATAGATGGTGTTCAATTTGTGAAATACCGTTAACTGTAATCGTCTCAGTCTAGCAATTAGTGTTCAACTAAAAGGCCAGAGATTTGAAGAAATTGTGTGAAGGTTTAAGGGAAAAGAGTGTAAGTGTGTCAGTGTGAATTATTATAGAGCACACACACACACACACACACACACACACACACACACACACACACACACACACACACACACACACACTGTATCCCTATGTGGTCATAACACAATCACACAATCTGCTTATTGATCTGCTTTTATTAAATACATATATGTTGCACATTCATACTATTAAATACCAACAGTCACCATCACACACACCAACAGTCACCATCACACACACCAACATTCACCATCGCACACACCAACATTCACCATCGCACACACCAACATTCACCATCGCACACACCAACAGTCACCATCGCACACACCAACATTCACCATCGCACACACCAACATTCACCATCGCACACACCAACATTCACCATCGCACACACCAACATTCACCATCGCACACACCAACATTCACCATCGCACACACCAACATTCACCATCGCACACACCAACATTCACCATCGCACACACCAACATTCACCATCGCACACACCAACATTCACCATCGCACACACCAACATTCACCATCGCACACACCAACATTCACCATCGCACACACCAACAGTCACCATCATACACACCAACATTCACCATCACACACACCAACATTCACCATCGCACACACCAACATTCACCATCGCACACACCAACATTCACCATCGCACACACCAACATTCACCATCACACACACCAACATTCACCACCACAACATTGACTGTAAGTGTGTGTGCGTGTGCGTGTGTGTGTGTGTGTGTGTGTGTGTGTGTGTGTGTGTGTGTGTGTGTGTGTACAGTGCTGGATATGACGCTGTCCTGGACAGAAATGTGGCTATTAAGAAGCTCAGCAGACCTTTCCAGAACCAGACCCACGCCAAGCGCGCTTACAGGGAGCTCGTGCTCATGAAGTGCGTCAATCACAAAAACGTGAGTAAACAAACTGTAACTTTGGATGAAAGTAAAAACAAATTGTTGTTGTAGATAGAAAGATAGAAAGAGTGAGACAGATACAAATTAGTTAGCATGGGGGGGATAGATAGATAGAGAGATAGAGAGATAGAGAGATAGATAGAGAGAGAGAGAGATAGATAGATAGATAGATAGATAGATAGATAGATAGATAGATAGATAGATAGATAGATAGATAGATAGATAGAGACAGAGAGAGAGAGAGAGAGATAGATAGATAGATAGATAGATAGATAGATAGATAGATAGATAGATAGATAGATAGATAGATAGATAGATAGATAGATAGATAGATAGATAGATAGATAGATAGATAGATAGATAGAGATTCAAGGCAATGTTGCATGCTTGGATCCTAATTTTAAGTGCCATAATGCACCAGTTAACCTCTCTCTCTCTCTCTCTCTCTCTCTCTCTCTCTCTCTCTCTCTCTCTCTCTCTCTCTCTCTCATGAATCAGCAGTGTCCTTGACTCATTCAGAGCAGTGTAACAATGAAAGTCAGGATTGCAAAATTGCAAAAAGGACACGACTGAAGATTTTTTCTTTATGCCTGCAGGCTGTTTTTCTCTTTGACATCATACTAACCAGATTCTGTTTTCTCTCTCTCTCTCCCTCTCTCTCTCTCTCTCTCTCTCTCTCTCTCTCTCTCTCTCTCTCTCTCTCTCTCCCTCTCCCTCTTTCTCTCTCTCTCTCTCTCTCCCTCTCTCTCTCTCTCTCTCTCTCTCTCTCTCTCTCTCTCTCTCTCTCTCTCCTCTCCCTCTCCCTCTCCCTCTCTCACTATTTTTTCTTTTTCAGATTATAAGCTTATTAAACGTTTTCACACCACAGAAATCTTTAGAGGAATTCCAGGATGTGTAAGTACACATAAAAGAGTTTTTACACACACACACACACACACACACACACACACACACACACACACACACACACACACACACACACACACACACACAGAGTTTTTCAAGTCACGTGGAATTATTGATCACAGGGGGTGCATTAAGCCTACATAAACCCTTCACATCTAACCCATCTTATTCCAGCACCGTGTGTGTGTGTGTGTGTGTGTGTGTGTGTGTGTGTGTGTGTTTGCCCTGCCTTCATTCATTAGTATGTGCATCAGCGCGCGTTGATGCCGACACTCAGATTTATTCCTCTCAGACTTAATCAAGAGCAGAATCGATGTGTAATGGTAATGAAGAAGATCACGCAGTAGATAGAGAGAGGCATGAAAACGTCTCTTCTCCACTCAGGGGTCAAAAGAAATGTCTTAAGCTGCGATCAAAAATGTTCATGTTCACAGAGACAACTGTGAACTTCAGCTCAAACCTCAATGAAGAGTTTCAGTTCCTGTGAAAACACCGAGTGTTTTGTGTTTTTTCCGAGACACCTGCATGTTCCTTTTCGTTTTCCAAACAAATCTAGACAAAGAATCCAGATGTTCCACTTTATTTTCATTAAAAACTCCTCCATTAGCATGAAGAACAGCTTTACACACTCTCAGCATCCAGACAGGTGGTTTCTCATGGCGTTCTTCACTAGTTGGATATTTCTTGGTCATCCCAGAGCAGTTCAGTAGTATTTAGGTTCGGATCATCGTCTGGTTGTACGGTGAAGTCGGTTCCAATGAGCTCCAGTCCAGACGGAACTGAATGGTGTAATTACATGTGAAGTATGAAATGAGAGCCGTGTTGGTTCATGATGAAGTCTCCAGAACAACCTTCAAACCATTCAGCTTCACCTCCATGTGTGAGTGTGGGGGTGAGGGAGTCTGATCACATCTTCTCACCTGTTCTTACACAAGTTCTTATATTACAGACAAAAATGTCAAGTTTTGTTGCATAGAAACAGAAGGAACATGCATGGATCTCAAAAACTATAAAAAGATGAGATGTTTCCACACCCTATAGTGACCTTCAAATAATAACAAAATTAAGAAAGCATTAAACTCTATACATCTGATCATGACAAAGCTCTTGGCACTGGAGACTCCTTCCACACAGCAGGATTTGGGCTATTAGTTGATAACGTTCCTTTGTTTCTGGTGTAGATACCTGGTGATGGAGCTGATGGATGCCAACCTGTGCCAGGTGATTCAGATGGAGCTGGACCATGAGAGGATGTCCTACCTGCTCTACCAGATGCTCTGCGGCATCAAACACTTACACTCCGCCGGCATCATCCACAGGGTGAGAGGAACCGAACCCGGGGGCCCATTTGATCCAAATGAGAAATGAGCATCACGTTTTATCAGTGTAAACTCACATCAACACAAGTGTACCTTCAGAATTAGAGCTTTTATAAACTTTGTGTGAAAAACATCTCCTGAACATCCCCATGTATAAAATCTCTATACAAATTGAATCAAAGAACCTTCTGAACCTTCCGTAGATGAGTGGAAAAGCGCTAGATCTAGCGCTAGCAAGGATTCTCAGCGAGACCATCAAACTCTAATCTTCCCTTTTCCACTATCGCAGGATTTGAAACCTAGCAATATCGTGGTGAAGTCTGACTGCACGCTCAAGATTCTGGACTTCGGCTTGGCGAGGACCGCCGGGACCAGCTTCATGATGACCCCCTACGTGGTGACCCGCTACTACAGAGCCCCGGAGGTCATTCTGGGAATGGGCTATAAAGAGAACGGTAGGAACCAGGGGAGCGCTAGTGCTGGGTTTTTTTTATATATGTAAACCTCGACTCTGAGTAAGTGGTCAGGGTATGGATTTCCTGCCATGGTCCGACCCCTGGAGGTCTCTCTAAATTACTGGCTTTAATTAGCAGAATAGTCGTTCTTACTCTCAGGCTTCTCTTCCAAGCTCACTAATGATACCACCAAGCCGATTTAAAATGCTTCAGAGAGCTCACTCTAACTTTTTTTTTTTACTGGTGACCTGCTAATGCTAATTCTAACCTACTGATGACATGCTAACTCTTCATTTCTCTTTTTCCTGCTTCTTTACCTGCAGTGGATATTTGGTCAGTCGGTTGCATTATGGGTGAAATGGTGCGCCATAAAATTCTCTTCCCCGGCCGAGACTGTATCCTTACTCACCAACAAACCAACCACAAATGTTCATTGTTCTTACATGGTGTACTGCGATTAGCGATCTGAGCATTTTAGTGACTCGGTTCTTTGAATCGCTTACATCAAAATGAACAAATCTTTTTTTTGAGTCATTTAGTTCACCTTCATAGAGTTTTTGGGAGTCACATGATAAAAAAGAGGAACGACTCGGACCAGAGGACTGAGAGGAGATGAACTATTTAATTCCGTTTCCTGTAAACAACCTGCGGAGATTTTTCGTTTCTCTGAACAAATCAAATCGCTCTTCGAGGGGACTCGTTCTTCTGAGTCACATTAAAGACTCGTGTAAAAACGAACGAATCGGTCACAAACGACCCGTCGCTAACACAAAGATGACGTGATGGAACCATGTTTGTTTGGTGGAGATTTGTATGGTTTAAGTGAAGTTTAAGTGAACATTCTGACCAATTCATTCAATGTTCAGCCGTTTTTTATCCATCTGTCACACACTATATCCCCAAAAGTATTGGGACACAGCCGTATGTGATTCTTCCACACAATAGACACACGATTGTATTAGACGTCTTTGAATGCAACATGAGATTCACATAGATCAGGAGACCCAAACCTGTTCCAGCATGAAGATGCCCCTGTGCCCCAATGCAGCTCCATGAAGATGTGCTTTACATGAGTTGGAGTTGAAGATCTCCTGCTATAGAGCTCCAACCCTATTATTAAAATCACACAAATCTCCACAAAAAAACTAGTAAAACATCTTCCCAATGGAGTGGAGCTTATTAATTACTTAGTTGCTTTGATGCATCTTTATACAGTATACATGTGTGTACTGCCTCTGACTGACTCGCTACTGCCTCATTAAATTCATTCGATCAGATTAATTTATTAACTCTGAAATTAACTCCAGACGCACTTCAGCCTACTGACTTCATTAGCAGCTGTTCATTAGTAGACTTCGTGTATTATCGGCTTCATGCTGTAAAACCTTTGGCTCTTGTTCTTATCTTTCATCAGCTACCAAAAGAGCAACAGTTTATTCAAATCCTAATTCTCTAACATCATTCTGTGGTTAGAACACAATCAGACCATCACACACAGAAGAGAGAAGAGAGTGTAAAGTGAGTCAGTGTCAAAGGATATTCATTTAAGGACAATCAATAAAACATGTCACTGTGTGTGTTAGAAGTGAATTACGAGTGTGTTAGATTACTGCAACTCCTGTCTTCATCCATCCATCCATCCATCCATCCATCCATCCATCCATCCATCCATCCATTTATCCACCAATCCAATCCATCCATCCATCCATCCATCCATCCATTTATCCACCAATCCAATCCATCCATCCATCCCATCCATCCATCTACCAATCCCATCCATCCATTCATCCACCCATCCACCAATCCATCCACCCATCCATCCATCCACCAATTCATTCATCCATCCACTAATCCATCCATCCATCCATCCATCCATCCATCCATCCATCCATCCATCCATCCATCCATTCATCCACTGAACCATTCATTCATCCATCCATCCATCCATCCATCCATCCATCCATCCATCCATCCATCCATTTATGCCTTCATCCATCCATCCATCCTTCCACCCACCCATCCATCCTTCCATCCATCTATCCCTCCAACCATCCACCCACCTATCTATCCATCCATCCATTCATCCATCTATCTATATACAAGAACACTATATAAAATGTACAGTCAGCATTATTTAATTTCATACACCTCACGTCGTGCCCCCCATCCCCCACCCCAGCACAATCAGGTGTTATATACACTGCCCACGTTTCACTGACAATAAGATTGACGTGACACTGATGTTGTTGCTGGTTTGCATTGTGGTTTTTTTTCCCCTCCTTTTTTCAGCCTGTGGTTTGATAAATAAAGTCAGTCCTGGTAGTAGCAGACGGAATCCAGACGACCCACTTGCTGATTATTTCTGCTGTTTATTTATTATTTTCACGTCAGACCGCTCGTGTAGCGCAGCCCACCGCCAGGCGAAACGTGCTAATTACGACCCTGCGTGATTGGGTAATTGCAGGGGCAATACGACGTAATGCAGCATTAAGTGTGTGTGTGTGTGTGTGTGTGTGTGTGTGTGTGTGTGTGACTTTTCTGGCTACAAACGAGTACGAGACGTGACTGACTTTTCGCTTGAACTCAGCTTCAGCCCTGTTTATGGCAGTAGTTGTGTGACTAGCAGTAGCGTGTGATTAGCAATAGCGTGTGATTAGCAGTAGCGTGTGTTAGCGAGCCACTTTTCAGTCAGATCAGGTCGTCATTTGTGAGTGGGTCTGACATGCACGCTAGTCAATCTGTGTGTGTGTGTGTGTGTGTGTGTGTGTGTGTGTGTGTAATGTAGTGGACATGTGGTCTGTAGGCTGTATCTTTGGAGAGTTGATAAGAGGAAGTGTGCTGTTCCCAGGCACTGATCGTATCCTTCAAACGCACTCAAAAATGTTACCAATAAGCGATTTAGCATGAGTAGGTAATGACAGACCTCCTGGCTATTCTTTCCTTCATTTAGCAAATTGCCAAACCTTTTATAAAGAACTTCTTACTACATGCACTTAATGGAAACCTGACCATAAGATTGGTGTGTGCTTCTTCTCGAACATCCCATTCCACATTTACAATAACCTCCACTCTTCTGGGAAGATGTTTTACTGGATCATGTGGAGATTTGTGCTCACAAGGGTGTTCGTAAAGTCCGTTTCTAATGTAGGTGAGAAGGTGAGGAGGTCTGGGGTGCAGTCAGTGTTCACATTCATCCCAAAGGTCTTCAATAGGGTTGGAGCTCTAAAGCAGGAGATCCTCCACATCTTAAGTAAAGCAGATCTTCATGGAGCTTTGTGCACTTTGTGTCATGCTGGAACAGGTTTGTGTCTCCTGGTTCAAGTGAAGGTAGAAGTTTAATGCAGAGACGTCCTGTACAATTGTGTGCCTCCAACTTTGTGCAGTTTGGGGAAGAACCACATATGACTGGAAAAGTCAGGTGTCCCAATACATTTGGGCGTAAATCTATTCTGGTAACAATTTATCCCATTTTCTCACTTCTCTAACCAGAACACATTTAGTGATGGAAGCCACCAACTTTAACTACAGTTCCAATAATGATAATAATAATAATATGACAATGCAGGAACGAATGATGATAAACAGAACAAGTAGATTCATCTCTGATATCTTCTGGTGCGTGTCGTTGGTTCTTTTGTCACGTGATGCCCATAATTATTGTAACAATAATGTGAAAACCTGATCTATTGCATTTGTCACGTGACAAAAGAACCAACGACTCAAACCAGATCTCCATTCTGTTTCCTGTACATACAGTAACCTACGGAGATTTCACGATGCTTTGCTCACACAGTGGTACAGGAACGAATCACTCTTTGAGACGACTCTTTGTTCTCGAGTCACATTAAAGAATCGTTCAAAATGAACGACTCGTCACTATTCGCATCGCAATACAGTCGATTACAGAGAGATAGCAGCTTATTAACGATACACGGATGCTAGCTGTTTGGTTATTAATGCTAGTTATGTGTGCTTCTTAACTAACTAACTTATATTAGCTACATAATTAAAAAACTTAACAATTGAACCAATTTAACTAGCGGCTCTACTAAACGATACTGTCTGTCTGTCTGTCTGTCTGTCTGTCTGTCTGTCTGTCTGTCTGTCTGTCTATCGCTAACTTGTCGCTAAATCATTTATAGCTACAAATCTTTTGACCAATACAAATTGAGAATTTATTTGCATTATGCTAGAAATTAAAATGGTTATGGATTGTTCAGGGTAGTTTTATGGATTAAGATGTAGCTACAATTTACACATCAGGAAGCAGACAATAAGACGTCATTTTGTGTCATGAGCTAAAACGTCGATGTCGATTAAAAGCTCAGAATTACAGTCAGAAAGCCGTCACGTCAAAGAAGATGGTGATGACGTCTTTCTGGTTGAGTGCAATTTGTGTGGTGTCTTTACCAGACCGTGTTAGAGAAAGGGAGAGAGAGAGAGAGATGGAGAGAGAGATAGAGAGAGACAGAGAGAGAGAGAGAGAGTGTTCCGGCAGGATGAGGTAATGTGTTCTCGGATGGCCGTGTCATCTGTGGGATCATGGGAAAGAAGGGGAAAAAAACAGTCATGTGACTCCCCAAGGGAAACCGAGCTCCCTGCAGCCGCGCTCTTCTTAGCAACGTATATTCTGGCCTTCTGTTGCTAGGCATCTGCATGGGCAGACACACACACACACACACACACACACACACACACACACACACACACACACACACCACTTTGTGTTTCCGTAAAGCAGACATGTTTGTCACACCTTGCCAAAAAAATCCGCCATTTAACAGCAGCAATGTCAGGTGAAGGATTTCTCCCTAAATCCCTCTCTCACTCGTTCATTTTCTCTCTCCCTGCTCCTTCTCTTTCTATATATCTCCCCCTCCCTCTCACTCTTTCATTCTTTCTCTCTCTGCTCCACATTGAAAGTCCTGAAGGATTCTGAATAACTGTCGGAGCAAAAAACTCGACAAAAAGGTCTCTCTTAAAGAGCCAAAGAAATTAGCAATGCAGATGAAGCCCAGGATAAATGGTGCAGAACACTTCTACCCCAACTACGGCAACAGTGCAGGGACATTCATCCACCTGTTTATATGCAAATTCTGAATTCGGTGCACAAGAAATCCAGACCCGGTGATCACAAGGTCATGGAAAATTTTTTACGGGGGGTGCATCTGGAATGCAGCCACAGTGACGTTCGTGTTTACATTTTTGAGAAATAAATACCGGGAATTTTCAAGTCTGGAAACTTTCCATGGAATTAACAGGAATTAATAGGGAATAAACGGTGAATTTACATAATTGCAGGTGAGCCCATAACAGGGAACTTCAATTTAAGTTAAATTTCTACTCTGCAGGGTTTCTGAGGCCACGCCCCCTACATGCCCTGACATCATAATATACGTACATTGAAGCTGTTGTGCAACAAATCTATACTAACAATTAAACCAAAATAAAAATAAAAAAATCTGTATTTATGTTTATATATGACACAGTTTATTTTTCCTCTGGTAAGTTCCACTGGAAAGTTTCCAACTTGGAATATTTCCCAAATTCCCCAGATGAAGTTCCAATAGAAATTTACTGGGAATGTTCCAACCCTTTGCAACCCTAATTGTGACTGGGGAGTATTTGTAAGGGAAATGCTGGGGATGTGTGGTCCAAAGGTTTTGAGGTCAAATCCTTCAGGCTGCAGGATACACAGAGAGCAGATCATTACCTCAGAAGGCCTGGAATGTGTTGCTGGAGGTACAGAAGTCTGGCAGCACTGGGCATGAAAAGTGAAAGACAATAATTGCATGATTGAAATATTTCTTCCAGAGGGCTATGAGTCTAGTTAAGAGCTGATGTTCAGAGATTTTTGGTCTTTTTTCGTCTGCCTTTTTTCCCTTAACCGTGATCTTACTCAGACATCGATCAGTGGAATAAGGTGATCGAGCAGCTCGGTACGCCATCGCCCGAGTTCATGAAGAAGCTCCAGCCAACAGTGAGGAACTACGTGGAGAATCGTCCTAAATACGCCGGCTTGACCTTCCCCAAGCTGTTCCCTGACTGCCTGTTCCCTGCAGACTCAGAGCACAACAAACTCAAAGGTACGTCTGTGTGACCTCGAGGTTGGCGGTTAACCGTCTGTGGGTGTGAAGCACTCGGAAATACAGAAAGTGGCACAATAAAGGGTTATTAACACTACTTTTCTAACACAATAAAATCAGGTAGATAAACATCTACTCATTTAAAAGTGTGTGAAGGATTTTTTGTTGCTGTTGAAGCACCTTTGAGATATTTATATATCTTCACTCAGGGCCGGAGCTCTGTATAGACAGAGCAGGCGATCGCCTCTGGGCCACGGGCTTGGATAGTGGGGCCTCCATAATCATTACAAACTTGTAAACTAGTTCACCACTCAGGATAAGTGTAAGACGAGGCTATTAGTCCATTGGATGTATAATAATTGGCGCTCAATAATTGGCATCTGATCTGTCACATTAAGCCAGACAATAAATCGGATTTGTTTCACCATTGTTGCGCCAGACCCTGTTAAAAATAATGCAGAAAATACGGTAAATTGATGCGCTGGACCACAATAGCACCATGTCCTATAGTGTGTTCTCTAACATCTCTTCCTCTCTGTGTCTCCGCAGCCAGTCAGGCCAGGGATCTTCTTTCTAAAATGCTGATCATTGATCCTGCTAAGCGGATATCGGTGGACGAGGCTCTGCAGCACCCCTACATCAACGTGTGGTACGATCCGTCTGAGGTGGAGGCGGTGAGTATCACATCCACTCAGGATTATCGATCGGCAAACAAGGAGTCATGCGTAGCTCGGTTATTCGACCCGACGTCCTCAGGACAGAACAGTGGGACGATTTTTACATCAACTAGCAACGCATTCCAGCAGCACAATTTAATAAAAAAAAACATGACTAGCTAGCTATATTTTAAGAAAGAAACACTTATTAGCACGAGTAAGCGTTCGGTTGTTTGCACACAGATTGCTAGGATTCTGTTCTTTCATTACAAACGTTGCTTTAATCAGTTTTTGTTGTCTATAATCAAATGTCACAGTGAAAGTCAGCTTTACTGCAAACAAGCTGGGAAAGTGGAGACGGAGAGCGGTTTGGGTTTGACCCGAGCCAGAGATTCGTCTTTTCTTTATTTCTTCTTGTTGTAACTTGTAGAAAAACGAACGCCGCGTGAACTCTGGCTTTTATTACCTTATTTTAATGTACCATCACATTTAATGAACATACAGTTAATAGAAATCTAACAGAATTGAACTCATCTGTTTGACTCTTCTCTCCCCTTCTCCACTGTCACACTTTCACTGATGAAGGCCAAAGATCTTCAGATATCCATGGTAAATAATATTTTTGGTCCAAAAATTCCCTCTGCACCCACAAACCTCTTTCATCTTCAACAGATTTTTTGACACAGGCAATATCCAAGAACCGACAAAACAGAGTGAATATGTTCTGAAAATCCTGCCCCTGGTGGGAATTTAAGTACCACCATCGTTTACATACTCTTCACATGGACATGTTAGGGGTGGTTGCCATGGTGATCATGGATATAAAATGCTCAGAAGCATTTGGAAAGGAGGAAAAAAAAACCCACACATACCAAAGATAAATGTCAGCGTCTTCCTGTCCAGCATAGCGTAACCGAGGTCACACGTCTGACATCATTCAAGGTGATCTGGAGTTGTTTTTTGTGTATTTTTCATGGATCATCCAGCACCTTTTACTCTTCGTGTCAGGAGATAGAAGACTCCTACTCTGATTCTCCTACGCTCGCTAACATTTCAAAAGTTCAGCCTCATACTCTCAATTTCTTTCTTCTACATTCATCATCAAAATACGATCTGAATATTATATACTATCAAAAAGAACCAGTGTTTTTCAACAAACATCAGTTCTTAAAAAAAACCTTCTCCATTCAACACCACTATTTACCACCGTTTACCATCGACAACCACCGTTCACCATCAACAACCACCATTTCTTATCAAGCTCTGCCAATACCCCAACAAACACTGACAATCTATTAAAACATCAGCATTATCCATCAAAACCAATATTTTCCAAGAAACTTCTATATCAAACAACAGCTCGCACCATCAAAAACCACCATTCACCATCAAACACCAGCCCTCACCATCAAACACCACCATTCACCATCAAACAACAGCCCTCACCATCAAACACCAGCTCGCACCATCAAAAACTACCATTCACCATCAAACAACAGCTCGCACCATCAAACACCAGCCCTCACCATCAAACACCAGCCCTCACCATTAAACACCACCATTCACCATCAAACAACAGCTCGCACCATCAAACACCAGCCCTCACCATCAAACACCAGCCCTCACCATCAAAAACCACCATTCACCATCAAACACCAGCCCTCACCATCAAAAACCACCATTCATCATCAAACACCAGCTCTCACCATCAAAAACCACCATTCACCATCAAACACCAGCCCTCACCTTAAAAAAATCACCATTCACCATCAAACACCAGCCCTCACCATCAAACACCAGCATTCATCATAAAAACACCAGCCTTCACCATCAAACACCAGCCCTCATCATCAAACACCAGCTCTCACCATCAAACACCAGCCCTCACCATCGAAAACCACCATTCATCATCCAACACTCAACTTCACCATCAAACACCAACATTCTCTAACAAACACCACCAGTAACTACACCACTAAACCCCAATTCCCTGCGATTACCACCATCTACTTTATCAGATAAGGACACGGGTGGAAAGATGGAAAGTCCTACCTGCTTCTGGTAGCGGTTCCTTTTGCTTTGAGCCAAGTTGATTTTGACCCATGAATTTACAAGCTTTAGTTTTGTGAACCAATAGAAAACAAGTGGGCGGGGCAATAGATTCTTATTCATTATTTAGGATCATTTTTGTTCAGTCTGTCTGAACTTCTTTATTACAGACTCAAACCAACACATGATATATAAAAAATGTATCTTTTGTAAATGGACTGTATGAATGTTAAAGCATGGTGTCTCTCAAGGTCACAAATAACCATCACGTGACAATCAACAACTTTTTTCAATGTGATTATTAGCATAAAATCCTGCTTTGATTTCGTGACTAGCGCTCTACTAGAGATTTGATTTAAGCTCCGCCTCCTTTATTGTTTTTTTGAAGATAAGAAATGTGTAGTATGTATTGGAGATCGTATCAATATGTGCTGCATCACACTGTCATTTCAAACGGCATTGACCTTGTCGTCTTCTCCATGTTTTTTTTTTCTTTCTCTTCAGCCTCCTCCTCAGATCTATGACAAGCAGCTGGATGAGAGAGAACATTCCATCGATGAGTGGAAAGGTAAAACCCCGTAATCCGCTCCAGATTCAGATCCGCTCCTGTAATCCCTCCGAGATCTGGTTAATCACGCCGGAATTTCAGATCGGGATTAAATCTCTGCCTTTTTTTTTTTCTTTTTTCTTTTTTAATCACACTGTAACGCATTAAAGAAGAGATCAGAACATCAGCACCACTCAGTCTGTGTGGAATCATCTGGAATTATACATTATAAATATGCAGTAGTGCTGAGGCCGGATATGGGAACCTGGATTATTCCGCAATCTGGAAAAAATCATTCACGTATTTCTCTTTCTCTCTTTTTCTCTTTCCCTCTCCCAGAGCTGATCTATAAAGAAGTGATGAACTTTGAGGAGCGGACGAAGAACGGCGTGGTGAAGGGACAGCCTTCTCCTTCAGGTACTCTCACTGCATAGCCTAAGCTCTCTGTAAGTGCTGCTTCTCACGCTCCTTCTCCTCGTTCTCCTTATCGTCTCTCCATCCTGTCCATCCCATCCCTCCATCCGTCTTTCTCAGCGGTTTCCTGCGTTCAGATTACACCCCATTATTCCAACTCGCCGTTTAACTGAATGAACGAAATAAAATGAATACATTTTTGTTTGAATCTCAGGGTTTTTTCTGCTCGTAGGAAACCAGGTGGTGTCGTTCCGTGATGTTGTTCCGTCTAAAGCATGTTATATGTTTGATAAATAATATCTACCAGTGGTTCCCCAATCCATTAGTGTTTATTAGAAAATCAAGCTCGTAAATGCTGATTTGAAGGTTTATCGATCGCATCTTCAACAACAAGAACTTCTCCATTCTGATTGGTTTAGAAGGTATTGGTTTATTTTTGCTAGAACAGCTTGGAGAGCAACAGTTCCGCTTTATACAGTGTATGAACAAAAGTATTGGGACACCTTTTTTAGCGAATTGTATTTCTTCCGCAAAAACAAATGTCTCTACGACTAAGAGACCCAAACCTGTTTCAGCATGATGATGTCCATTGGTTGGAAGATGTAGAAGATCTCCTGCTATAGAGCTCCAACCCTATTAAACACAGCAAATGGAGACTACATGTGTAATGTTCATGAAGATACCAATTTTATGCTCAGGTGTCCACAAACTTTTGTCTATAAAGTGTATGAGGCTAACAGAGCTAACAAACGTCTCCAGATCCAGTTCTTCACTAGTGATTTGGGACACATTGGAACTTCTTGTCCTTTGTGCCAATGAGTAAAACTTCACCATGTAGCTGATCGCTGTTAATGAAGGCGGCCATCTTGGATAATAATATAATGTCTGCCAGCATATCAGTACATGATGAAGTGGATGTGATGTCCTTGTGAACTGAACACACACACACACACACACACACACACACACACACACACACACTAACCAAGACCATTCATTCACTTGTTCATTTTGTTCGAGTCTTTAACGTGACTCGAGAAAAAAGAGTCGTCTCAAATAGTGATACGTTCAAAGCATCACAAAATCTCTGTAGGTTGTGTACAGGAAACAGAATGGTGTAGATGTTCTCATGAGTTCTCATGAGTTCTCTGGTCCGAGTCGTTCCTTCTTTTGTCACGTGACTCCCATAGACGATACACAATGAGGTTTTTTTTTTTGTCCGAATCTTGACATAATTGTTACAATAATTATGGGAGTCACGTGTCAGAAGACGACACAGACCAGGAGATATGAGAGATGAAGCTACTCATTCGTCCTTAGCTGCATTGTCATATTATTATTATTGGAACTGTAGTTAAAGTTGGTGTCTGTAGGATCTGCTTATTGAAAATGTAATTTATTTGATTTCTGATCAAAAAGAACGAAATGACTCCAAAAAAAGATTCAAAATCACTAAAAGGATCTGGACTTCACATCACTGATTCATTCATCCATCATTTGTCATGAACAGGTTTCTATTTTCCACTTTATTGTTATTAAAATTTAGGATTTTAAGCTCAACTAATCTTTTTTAGGACGATTATTGCTTGCATGTTTATTCATGACCCCTAAGGTTTTTTTTGTGTTTATTTTGACTTTATATCTGCACTGCATTTTATTTTGGACACATTTTCGGTCAATTGTAATTACCAGCCTGCGTTTTCTCTCATGTCCTGAAGGGGGCGGTGTTTCGTTTTGAGCAGGATGCATTATTTCTTGGCTGCTTTCCAAACGGCTGCAGTGCTGCAGGAAAAGAAGATATTTGGTGTCTCATTGTTCAGCTCAGATAGACTTTACATCCGTCCTAGTTCTCACTCTCTCTGTCACGATACGGAGGCTGTACAGGCACATAACAATTTCAGCTTCCTTTCTTTAAAATCCACCATCAGTATCTTCAGTATGGGTCTTACTGCCTGTCTCACTCCCTCAGTCCCCCATCACCCCACCTTTAATTAAGCAGATGGATGGTGCTTGTGCTGAGGCGAGCAGACGCATTGCAGCTCGACAGCTCCGGTGTGCCGGTGGTTTCACTGCAGCGTTCAGGCTCAGATTGACCATGTAGTTTTTTCCCACAGCAAAAAATGTATCAAAAATTAAATCTCTCTCTCTTAGGAAGTGAAATGTCTATCGATCCACACTTTATGGACAAGTTTGTGGACATTAGCTTCTTTCTAAACATCCCATTGCACCTTTAGTCCCCATTTGCTGTTCTAATAAGCGCCACTTTTCTGGAAAGATGTTCCACTAGATCTTGTGGATATTTGTGCTTTTTCAGCCACTTAGTAAAGTCAGGTACTGATGTGGGTGAGGTGAGGAGGCCTGGGGTGCGGTCAGCACTTACATTTATCACGTTGAATAGTGTTGGAGCGCTATAGCAGGAGATCTTCCACTCCAGCTCATGGAAAGCAGATCTTTATGGAGGTTTCAGGTCTCCTGTTTCAAGCGAAGGGGAAATTTCATGCTGCATCCAAAGATGTTCTGTACAATTTAATTCGTTTTGATTTGTTTGTTCCTGGTAATTGTCAGTTTGTCCCCAACGATTGAGCGAGGAAGAAACCTTGAGAGGAACCAGACTCAAAAACGGAACCCATCCTCCTCCTCCTCAGGTCCTCATGTCCATACATTTAACCAATTGTCCTAATATTTATATTTACATCAGCAAAACACTCTGTTGAGAGGAATTACAGCACGCTTGTTAAATATAAACAGAGACAAAAGAAGCAGAAAGTGATAAATGTTGAAGTGTTTTAGGAAGATGAAGGTCTTCACCCATCGCTTGAAGGTGACAGTCAATGACTCAGCTGTTGGGACGTCTAGGCGAAGTTGATTCCACCACCTCGGTGCCAGAACAGTGAAGAGTCTTGATGTATACCTCCCTCTCCCCCTGAGAGAAGGTGGGACCAGGTGAGCAGTGCTAGAAGATCTCAGGTGGCGTGGTGCAGTGTGAGGTTTTTGAGAAGAACCGAACATGGCTGGAAAATTCTGCTGTCTCAGTGTTTCGTTTACTGTGTCGGTTCCACAAACACGGTCGCTTGAGGCTCCGACGGCACCGAGGCTGAGTGATCTTCTGGATCCCCTCTGGTGTCGGTTCTGCTTCGAGTGTTGCCCCTGATGATTCCCCGGCGTCTGCGTAACGATCCTGAAGCACACAGCTGAACCTGAAGCCTCTCATAAATTCCATTTTGATATCCTTGTGAGCTGCATCAGCGTGTCCCTCACGGCGCAGGACTCATAAACCGCAGATTTATATTGTGTTCCGCTCGTGCACGTTCTCCACACGCCTTCCTGAGTTCACCAGAGATGTGGAGTAAAACCAGGTGCATTTATTCACCTCAATTCATTTCAGTGTTTATTTGTGTAGTGCTTAACAGTGAACATTGTCCCAAAGCAGCTTTACAGAAATAAATGAACTGCAATTAAGCTTCATAAACGTATCTCTAATAAACGAGGCGGAGGTGATGATGCTGAGGGAAGAAACCTCGAGAGGAACCAGGGAACCTCATCCTCAACCCCTAAAGTCTATTCGTTACAGTTCCATCAGTGTTGAGGTTCTTGTCTGTTCACTGATGGACACATGAATGCAGGATGGTTCATGGCAGCTGTAATCCTGAGCCTCTGTAGAAAACTTTAGTCCAAATCCATCGTCATGGTTCTTAAACCCACCACAGAAACCTCATGGATCTTCAGGCTGGTCATGTGGAGTTTATACTTCATCCAAAGTATGTTATTAAGTATATTTGTGTGATTGATTGATTTTTTTTAAATCTTAATTTATGAATTAATTTCTTTATTTATTCACATTTATTTATTTCAAACATGTTTATTTATTGATTGATTTATTAATTCGTTATTTTACAGTTTATTGCTTTGCCACAGTTTCGTTTGTAGGTACGCATTTATTTGTTCGTTTGTTTAGAAACGCTGACGTATTTGTATGATGAGTGAATTTATATGCAGAAAAACCTGCGACTTGCAGCCACTCGTGCTGCTGTTATAGACAATAAATCAACATCCTCCAGCCAATCAGAAGAAAGAATTCAGACTCGTGCTGCTGTTATAGACAATTAATCACCATCCTCCAGCCAATCAGAAGAAAGAATTCAGACTCGTGCTGCTGTTATAGACAATTAATCACCATCCTCCAGCCAATCAGAAGAAAGAATTCAGTATCCATTTAACACTAATTTATTATTACTATTAAATATAATATTAAACTATTGATACCAAATACTATTAATAATAAACTGATAAAATCTCATTTGAATTTAAATCTTAAATTCAGAATTAATGATCAAAGAGAACAAACAGGAAGTCACACCTGCGTAGCAGCGTTTAGCAGCTCCTTCAATTTGTTTCAATAACAAAATGATTTTCAACACATTGTTTATCGCTAAACACACGATTCACCGATTCAGAATCACTGATCCATTTCCAGTCCCATTTTTCTTTGTGTCTTGCAGCGTTTTTTGCGGTTCTGTGGTCACACACATGCTGCAGTCTAACAGTCCATCAGCTCCATCTAGTGTCTCAGTGCCTCCTCAGGAAGCTCCATTTTACTGATCGAGGGGATCCAGGATGAGTCGATCTGTTCGCTCTTAACAAGAAATTCATATTCATATTCATCTATGTCATAAGATAAATATGAATATGAATTTCCTTGTCTTTTTTATACTACAGATCAAAAGGTTTTTGATGCCGCACTTGTTTATTACAACAGTTAAAACACATGTAGAGACACGTCACCTGACCACAAGTCTTCCCTTCCTTATAAAATCAGCATTAAAATGAAATATCAGACATAAAAACAGTTTGTATCAGTCGCTCATCACATCATCGACTTTTACACTTTTGGAAATGTTTGTACATCTGCAGCCCTGAAGCTTTTTAGGATCATATTGCGAGGCCTCGTTACAGATCCAGCAAATTGGGGCGTTTACAGAATATTTATTTAGTAGCAAATCCCATGTGGGTTTCTGTGATCTCGTGTGCAGAACAGCGCAGATGCCACAGGGAAGAAGTCCATGCTGGTCAAACTAACTCAGGCAGACAACAAGTATTAAAAAATGTTCATTTGATCACAAAAATTGCTCAGATCATTTGTGAGGAAAAACGATGTGTCATGAGACACGTCACCCAACCACGTGTTTTCCCTCTTCCATCGTATGCAGCTTTTTTTTTTTTTGTTTGCTGAGCAAATGTTTTTACTCTCAAGTTTGACCCTGCAGCCTTCAGAAAAGTATAGTCAAGTCAAGTCAAGTCAAGTCAAGTCAAGTCAAGTTCATAGCCCTTTTCACAACAGACATTGTCTCGAAGCAGCTTTACAGAAATCAACAGTGAAGGTGAATGGTGTGTGTTTATCCCTGATGAGCAGCCGTGGCGACTGTGGCAAGGAAAAACTCCCTTAGATGTTATGAGGAAGAAACCTTGAGAGGAACCAGACTCAAAAGGGGAACCCATCCTCATTTGTGAGACCTCGTTACAGTTCCAGCGAATTGGGATATATACGTTTGTAAAAATTGGAAATATATGTATGTAGCTCCTTTTGCATGATGCCATAACCTTCATATGATGTTAAAAGTGTTTCTGGGGGGCAGGAGGGGAAGATCAGGGCAGATGACACTTTCCTGCCACATGATGCAGGTTTCAGGAGAAGTGCATGCTAACTAACCTACTCAAAACAAATGTTCATTTCATCACAAAACATTGACCACATTTGTGCGGAAAAGTGAAACACCATGAAACCCAACCCCGTCTTCCCTCCACCACCTCATGATTCTCTGCTCTTTTTTTTTTTTTTTTTTTTATAATTAATGCTATAACCATTTCCTTCTCTCCGCTCCTTCCCCGTAGCACAGGTGCAGCCGTGAACAGCAGCGAAAGCCTCCCTCCATCCTCGTCCGTCAACGACATCTCGTCAATGAGCACTGACCAGACCCTGGCCTCCGACACAGACAGCAGCCTGGAGACCTCGGCCGGGCCGCTCGGCTGCTGCAGGTGACTAACCGCCTGCCTGCGCAACCCCGCCTTCTTCAGGAGGTGATCCCAAATGAGTTCACTCCAAAAAATACAAAATAATACACGTCTATCCGACACCTGACGCCGATCTGATCCACTGCTCTGCAAATAAAAAAAAAAGCACTGTAATCCTCGGATTGGATCCTGTTTAACGATAAATTTAGGAGTAACGGAATCGGTCGATAAACGAATAAATAAATAAACGAATAAAGCCTGCATTATTGTTCAAAGCAAACTAAGCAAATGGGAAAAAAAAAATGGATGCTGATGTATGTGTATATTTATGAATCCCTCACTAGTTGCTTTGCTTTATATCCCCTTCATACGGCATCTGATGACCCCCGACGACCCCCAATAATGTAATAATGCTTAACGAGGCGTCTGTGTGAAGTGTACGTGAACACGTTTCCCTGGATGATCCCGAATAAACCGCAAGCTTTCTGTGCTCCTTCAGTAGATGTGGCAAGGTGGGCTTTCATCTTTCTCACATTTCAATAATACGGTAGAGAAATTACCCCCCCCCCCCCAATTTATTATTATTTTTTTAGATCTTTCGAACCCTAAATATGTTTCTTGACCTTAATATGCCCCCCCCCACCCCCCCCCAATTTCTTGTATATATGTAATTCTGTACAGCTGCAAGGCATGAATGGGACTGACGGCCAGTATCGGGAGTTGTCTTGCGCACCTTGCCACATCATCGCTTTGACCTTTAGTTGCCCTTGCCTGTAGTCTTCTTGCATGACTGGAGAATAAAAACAAGAACAAAAAAAAATAGACATAACCCAGTATATTTGTATACCACATAATAAATCGAAAAAAAGAAAGTCTGCTGGAAGCTGACAGGAAGGTGTGGAGCTTTGTGTTCTGCTGGAAGCCATCGCAAGGGAACAAATACCGTTACACGTAAACGTCCATCAGGGTTTGTGAGGATTGCAGTTTCTACACCGACCTCCATTTATTCACTCGGGTTCAATTTTTCACCGGTGAGTCGATGCAGTAACTTCAGAACCGTTTCTGCTGTAGATGCATCGTATAAATGATTCAGGAAAGGCAATTAAACTTCAGCGAAATGCCCGCGCACTACGGTGAACTCGCTTTCCGCCTAAAATCGTCTCCCTGTTTTCTTTCCCCTTAGGAGGTTTTTTTGAAGGTTCTCAGGGTGAAAGCGTCGCCCAGGCAGCCCCGACTCTCCATTCTAATTTATTCTTCCCTCCTCAGAGCGCGTCTCGAGCTCACGACGAGCATGCGCTGAGATCGAAACACATCCACGGTTGCTGCTTTGCATGTCGTTCCCTGACCTCCGAAACCTCGGGTCGGTTCTCTCACGGCCGTTTTTCTTCGCATGTTCAGGAACGGGATGTTTTGTTTTTTTCAGCTGCGTGTCGACGATACCTCATTGTTGTGCATTTGATTCTAATCATGGTTTTTGCGTTCTCGCCCCACATCCGTCCAACTTTATGTTTTGTTTTGTCTGAATGGAATCCAAATGGACTTACTACCTAAAGCGAGGAAATAAAGTGAGCTTTTAGTTATTAAACGCATGCGTTTGCCTGAATTCGGGTAGTGCCTTTGAAATAATGCAGTTTCCTCTTATTTATCCAAAAATCATTGATGCAGTGAAGCCTGGAGGAAGTTCGCGCGAGGTTGCACAGGCAGTGGCTTTGTCACAATTCGAACATTGCAGGTAATTTCCGAGTTGTCGTACGCTGGCGGTGCCTGGTTTGTCGGGTCTCTTCCTTCTTCTAACCTCTTTGTCTAAAGTATGCACATAATCACCAGATCACGAAAAAACACCCCCTCCGCCCCCGCCCCCTCCCCCGTCCTTTGAAATAAAATAAAAAAAACGAAATAAAAAAAACGAATGAACCCTGACATATAATTGTTGCATTTCTAAATAACGTATTGTAAATGAAACCTCGACCTCCTTTACTCACGCGCCTGATGTTTTATCTTTCGGTTTTAGGTTAATGATAAGCCTTATTCGAATAATAAATGAAGTACACAGTAAACGATGGATCATATAATTTTTGGTTTTGTACCTGTACTTGTCTGATTTGACCTGTGTACCGAATCATTCAATAAAGGAATGAAACGCATATATTTATAGATATATATTTTTTTTGTTTGCTTACCGAATGTTAAAGTGATTCGAGACATTTCTGATTCCTGTTTTACATGTAACGTCGCTGTATCACATGGTGAACCTGCATTCTGTACAGGACGTGCTGGTGATATCTGTACGCAGCTGAAATAAAGCCTGGCCAGGACTTACAGTAATGGAAATCAGATGTAATCTAAGTCAATGGCTTTTTAATGCATAGGAACGCGATAATTAAGTCGTAGCCAGAACTTAGTATTCTTGTGAGATTGACGAATCACAACCATTACAGAGGAACATAAGGAAAAAAGATAATAAGCCATGATATACCAAAAAATTTGAATGAGATAATTATCTTACTGGAGGGTTGTACCATGAAGGATAATTAGGATAATCAGGAATTTACAATTACTGTAAATAGTAGCCAAGACGTACTAAAGTATGGGAATAAGATGATTTAGAACCATGAATAAATGAGATGATTAGGCCATGACCTTGATATAGTAAATAAAGGGAATGAAATAAATAATTAATGGCTACTACATAACAACTTGATTGGATGAGATAATTACTGGAGGTCGTAACCATGACTACCATGAGGGAGTGATTTAATCAGGCCATGACCTTGATATAGTAAATAAAGGGAATGAGATGAATAAATCATGGCTACTAGTTTGCAACGTGAAGAAATGAGATAAATGTGATAATTAGGTCATGGCCTTGATTTATTATGGAAAAACGATAATGAAGTCATGGACAGGATTCCAAACTGTGAATAAATGAAATCAATAAATCATAAATAATACTTTGCAACATGAGTAAATGAGATTATTTTGTAGCTATTACTTAATACCATGAAAAAACAAGATGATTAGGTTATGACCTTGATTTAGCATTTACATTCATCCTGTAGGTGTACAATAGGGTTAGAGCTCTACAGTAGGAGATCTTTCAGTCCAACCCATGTATAGCAGATCCTCATGGAGCTGGCTTTGTGCACAGGGGCATCGTCATGCTGGAACAGGTTTGGGTCCATATACTGTATAAAGACGTCCTGTGCAATTGAGTGCCTCTAAATTTCAGTTTGGAGTTTGCTGTACATTTGGCTGAAAACCGCAATACTTTTGGCCACACAGTATACACAAACAATTATCTGCTTTTTGCTCATTACTAAGTCATGGCTAGGCATTATTTTTATGACGTAGGGATGTAACCAGGTAGAGGGTCCATAAATTTGTTCTGGCCTTAACACTGAACCCTGAGGAACACCTACAATAATCATTCAAATTTTTTTTTTTTTTATATATTTTCTTCTCAGTACTGTGTATGCGGAATGTTTACTTTTTTAAAAAGAATCACATTGCGTATGTACCTAGGCTTTAACTTTTAACTTACTATCTATTAAACCCATTTTACCATGCTATTTTACCCGGAAAGGCCACTACGGGTGACCTGACCTGACCCATGTACCTTAACAAGACACGTTTTAGGTTTTCTTTCTTTATTATTTTTTGGGTTGAAAAGTTTGGGACTTTAACATTTCAAAATTTGAATAGGGCTCGACAGCAAACCCTGAGGAATCCCTAAGAAATGTATTATTTGTTATTATATCCTTTTCTTCTTCCTGCCACTCTGTGTGTGTGTGTGTGTGTGTGTGTGTGTGTGTGTGTGTGTGTGTGTGTGTGTGTGTGTGTGGCCAACCAAACATAATATTCCTCAATTTTTTTTTTAACAGATAAATGGCACCTCTGGTACACATTGACTGTAATTACAGAATTACCTCTCCAACACCATTCACACAATCACAATTTTTACATTTGCATAACAAATATGTGCATTTTTATTCTTTTTTGATGTAAAGACTGATATCCGAAACAGACTCTGATACTCGAGTGCCGACATTTTTGCTCTTTCCGCAAATAGAAAAACACAACGACGTGAACATGATCACACTGTGAGGGGGTCAGGGGGGTCTCCAGGCTATTAATAAAACACTTTTACAACAGGGTGCATGTGCACACGCACACACACACACACACACACACACACACACACACACACACACACACACACACAACATATAGTAGCGTTCATATTTCAATTGTAACTAGAAGTAAGTTGTTCCGTCGTGTATTTTGCTTTGATTCATAAGATCAGGACGAGACGGATGTGGTGCGCCGCTGCCATGTATTTTTTACAATCTATTTTCCGAAACATGAGCTGTATACCCACACACACACACACACACACACACACACACACACACACACACACACACACACACACACACACACACACACACACACACACATAAACATCAAGGTCAGAAACAGGGTTGATTCTGATATTTTTCTTTTCTCTCTCTTTTTTTTTTTTATTTTTAAATCTCTTCAAAAATGGTGCCACGATTATGATTCTGTGTCGAATTTGGAAATATATGTGAACATCCTGTAAAAAAAAAAAAAAAAAAAAATGTATCGTGTGTGAGAAACCTTAAAGCTAAAATCTGAGATTTATTAATTCTTTGGATTTTGTCCCCGTTTGCATGTTAGCGTTTATTGGATAATGTTTGGTCTGGATTTTTTTTTTTCCTCAGAAATGTCTCCAGAAATCTAAAACAGTATCGTGATTAACATCATCAAATGTGTGTTTTTTTTCTCTTTTATTTCATTTTTGCTGCTTTATATTCATTTAAAAGAAACGCCTGATCAATCCTGAATTGAGAGCTGAGATTTTTACAGATACACAGGAGAAACAATTGGCTTTAGTTGTACCTTAATGCGCCGGACACGTTTATCTGGAAGTTTTTTATTCAACCCGGAAAAACCATCTAATGGAATCGTGGTCCTGATTGATTTATTTTCAAGTACACAATTCTGGGTTCTGTCCCTCAGACGTTAGTGCTGCGCTGTATAGACATTTTCAGAACTTTGTTTGGTGTTTCAGTGCTTTAACATTAAAATGTATTTGATTTTGCAACGCAGTTGTTAAGACTGATAAATATTACAGTTGAACAAAGCGAAACAATATAAACCAGTCACACTTTATATTAATAATCTGTCCAATTAAAAGCAGGTAATCCTCCTGCAGAGCGCATTTGCACCGTTACACACAGATTACAGCAATAAATCTCGAGGAATTACGTATAAAACACGAGTCAGGTTATTTGACCTACAGAATAAAAGTCGACTCTTTAAGCTCGTTGTTTGACTTGCGATCAAAACCTTTTACCTTCTAATAAAACCAAACCAAATCGCTTCAGTTTGATTCAGTAAATCAATTTCAGTATATTTGCGGCTTGTATTTGTGAGTCGACTCACTACATGTATCTCGCTATAAAGTTACATATGCGCTATAAAGGCAAACGTGTGTTTACACCTGGCCCTCAGATTTCCTATGTGCTTCTTTTAGAACATCCCATTTCACATTTACTGGCATTTTCTCTTTTCTGGCAAGATGTAGAATTAGGGTGTGATCACATTCATCCTAAAGATGCTCAATAACTCTATCGCAGGAGATCTTCCACACACTTCCAAAACATGAAAAGCAGATCTTCATGGAGCTGGCTTTGTGCACAGGAGCATTGCCATGCTGGAGCAGGTTTTTGGTTCTCCTAGTTAAAGGGAATTTTTTAATGCTCCTGCCTCAAAAGGCATCTTATACAATCATGTAACTTTAATTACCTTTAAAATTGTGGTTACAGTTTGGGGAAGAACAACATCTGGTTGGAAAAATGATGCGTCTCAATGATGCGTTGCTGTGGTCTGTTCGTAACCGTGCGCAAACATTTAGAAGTGTATATATTTTCAGTGTGGACACAGTTTACAGAATTCTGTTGAATTATGTATATAATATAAAGTGTAACTCGTTTTTCCTCTTCAAATGTCACTTAAATTAAAAAATCGCATTAAAAAAAAACACAAAAATACCATTTAAATTTGAATGATTTTTCTGATGTTTGTTTATTGGTGAAGGATGAATTTTCTGGATGAATTTCTGATCCAATAAATTTTTGTTTAGTTTATATTGTGCACCAAACAGAGTGTCAGCGAAATGAAGAATAAATGATAAAAAAAAAAAAAAACTGGGGAATGAAATGGAGGTCAACAAGCAAAACAGCAATACAGACAGCACTCATCACAACGTACGTGTGCGGTTGTACTGGGAATGTAACAACTCTCACGTGATCGGATTTCTTGGAGAAAATCTTTTTCTCTCTTTCTGAATATTTGCTGTTCAGATTTATCATAAGGATGAATCTAAATGCATTTTTTTCATTTTCTTGTTAAAATCCAATTAATATACAAACTTATAAAGGGGACAATAAAAAAATTGTGGCATTTAGATCATAAAAATCATGGTACACGCGGGAAAAAAAAAAACACAAAGCGCTGTTAGCGCTCCACATTCGAAAGGTAATCTATGTATAAATTAAATGTGTATGTGGTTGAAAATAAACACTTCCTTTGACCCTGGAACTGAAGGCTTCCTTTCTTGACTTGTCCGTGTCGCTTTTTTTACACTCGGATATGAAACGTTAGAATTGTAATATATTGGCACATCATTGAGGCATCAATATACGTCCCACTACGTCCATGGGAAGATGAATAGTGGGAGAGATGAAGACAGGAATGAAAGGTTTCCAAAGTACAATTCGGTAACTAATGAGCGTAAGAGTCTGAAGTGGCTGATTGGGGCGTGGTCAGTACTAAACTTGTTCTGGGGCGTGGTCAGTACTAAACTTGTTCTGGGGCGTGGTCAGTACTAAATTTATTCTGGGGCGTGGTCAGTACTAAACTTGTTCTGGGGCGTGGTCAGTACTAAACTTGTTCTGGGGCGTGGTCAGTACTAAACTTGTTCTGGGGCGTGGTCAGTACTAAACTTGTTCTGGGGCGTGGTCAGTACTAAACTTATTCTGGGGGGTGGTCAGTACTAAACTTGTTCTGGGGCGTGGTCAGTACTAAACTTGTTCTGGGGCGTGGTCAGTACTAAATTTATTCTGGGGCGTGGTCAGTACTAAACTTGTTCTGGGGCGTGGTCAGTACTAAACTTGTTCATTTGAATCTATTAAACTTAACATTATTTACACAATGACAAAAATGTCTACAGAAGTAGTAGATGTTTCTAGTTACACACCCAATCTTAAATAATAGAAGTATGTTGCAATTAAGTTGCAATTAATTAGATATAAAATCACAGTGCTAACAGTGTATAGCCATCAGGCATAACATTATGACATCATAACAATCTGAGCGGTGAAGTGAAGAACACTGATGATCTTCATCATGGCACCTGTTAGTGGGTGGATTTATTCTTTAGGCAGCAAATGAATGTTTTGTGCTCAAAGTTGACGTGTTAAAAGCAGGAAAAATGTGCGTAGGGATTTGAGAGTTGACTAATTGTAACGTCTAGAAGACTGGATCAGACCATCTCCAAAACTGCAGCTTTATCCCCAATGAGTGAGCGAGTGGCGACTTTTGGGAAAGGACATACTCCCTGAGATGGCATGAGGAAGAAACCTTGAGAGGAACCAGACTCAAAAGGAACCCACCCTCGTCCTCAACAGTTCCATCGTTGTTAAGGTGTGCGGTGATGGTGATCAAATGCAAACTGAGGTCCTGAGCCATTGTCGTAGACTGTTGATATTAATTACAGTCCAACTCCATCTTCAGAGTTTCTTAGTCATTTTTAATAAGACCTTCATGTGGTAGGCGAATAAATTGAAAGTCGAGAATGTGGGAAGTTCAGGACAGCCATGTTTAAAGCTGAGAAATAGAGTTTGATTATCAGCATCTCTTCCAATTCTATGCTGGTTTTATGACCTTTGGATTTAACCCCATTATTTATTATCTATAAAAGCCTTTGTAAAAAAAATCACAGTTTAACATGTTAGCGATTACGAGTGTGTGGCTAAATGAATAATATCCACTCTCTTATCCACACCTACTGTAGACTCCAATTAAAATCCAAAATCCATTCAGATTTATTCATAACATGACCTTTTACTCATTGTTCACCCCGACCCCACCACCCTCACGCCCCCTTTACCCCCCGTGCCATGATAATGAGGCTGTTTTAAATGTAAATTGGACGTGTTCTTTTGGTTTAATGAGCTCTTGGGATGAATCAAAGGAAAATGACTCAGACCAGCTGTTACCCTCGATGTGAACTCAAAAACACTGCCTCCGTGAACGCCGTAATTACAGTGGGATCCGCCAAATGCGCCGTTACGCAAACGCTGCGTTTCTGCTCTGTGCATTATTCAAATAAACGACGCCGAAACACAGCGGGAGCTTTTGGCATGGCGGATGTTTAATAAATGTACTGATCTGTTTCAGGAAAATGGATTTTTATTTACACTTTAAAATATTCTAAAACAGATCAGGTAGTAGAAAACACAAATCAAGCTACTTTTGGGTTTGTACAGTATATTGTTGCTAGTTAGCTAGAGTTCGTTTGCTAGCTATGTCTAGCTAACATTAAGGGCTAGTTTATTAGCATTTGCACGAGCACTGCTGCTCAATCAATGATGTACTGAACGAGCTAAACATCTAGTGATGGCGGTTGAACAACAAGCATGTTAAATAGTTTTGGTCATTTGTGTAATTATTATTTATTTATACTTTTCTCTCTGGTGTGTGTTTTGGGATATTTTGGGAAGAATGCAGCAGAACTGTTGTTAAAGTTACTCTTTATGTAACATGTAGTAACATTTTTGTCCAGAGAGGGGCGACATTCCAAAATCATATCTGCTGTGGCTGAAAAAAAGGCTTTCTGATGTACTTGCTTGCATTTTCAGGCCCAAATAAAAACTAAAGTGTATAGGATGCCTGCCCCAATGGTTTTTTCTTTCAACGTACAAAACCTCTTCCACTGGTGTTGACGAGGCTGTTTTTAATTTGATTCATTCTCTTGTCTCCAGCAGGACGCCACCATCTTTTCACACTGAAAAACAGAAAAGAAACAGAACTGGGGCCAAAGAACACACGACAAAGGACAATCCCTGCTCAAATAATATGGCATTATGTAGACTTGGGTTTGTGTTCTTTGGATCAAGTGTGGCATGAAAATATTCCTGGATCCTTTCCCTTCTGTAATAGCACAGAGGGGAACTCGCCGGCCGATCATTCGCTGTCAGGCTGCTCTAAGCCTATTATCCGTGAATGAAAGGTGCAGAGAGTTTTTTTTTTTATGATGCATTCCTCAAGTCCTGAACAGGCAGTGTGACAACGAGCTGTTCTTCTGAGGTCTCCGTTAGAAAGCCGACTGGTTCCGTGGTTTCTATACGGTGTGTTATGTGGGGTTTTTATGCAGCAGTTATGTAATAGGGAGCATTTTAAACTTATTTTATTTATTTATTTTTTTTTCAGGTTTGGAGAGGAAGGGGAACGCTAAACTGCTAGAATGATTAATGCGCTTCATCAATAATACATACAGAATATAAATAACCATATAGAAAGGTTTAGCTTACAGTCATAATCCTGTAGCAGCCTATTAAACTATATTCATTGTACTGATATAGAACTGTTTATTTTATGTATTTAATCCCACTATCAGAGTTCCTACAGAGAGTCTGACCAGTCCACCCCTCAGAGTTCCTACAGAGAGTCTGACCAGTCCCACCCACAGAGTTCCTACAGAGAGTCTAACCAGTCCCACCCCTCAGAGTTCCTACAGAGAGTCTGACCAGTCCAACCCAGAGTTCCTACAGAGAGTCTGACCAGTCCAACCCACAGAGTTCCTACAGAGAGTCTGACCAGTCCCACCCCTCAGAGATCCTACAGAGAGTCTGACCAGTCCAACCCAGAGTTCCTACAGAGAGTCTGACCAGTCCAACCCACAGAGTTCCTACAGAGAGTCTGACCAGTCCCACCCCTCAGAGATCCTACAGAGAGTCTGACCAGTCCAACCCAGAGTTCCTACAGAGAGTCCGACCAGTCCCACCCACAGAGTTCCTACAGAGAGTCTAACCAGTCCCACCCCTCAGAGATCCTACAGAGAGTCTGACCAGTCCAACCCACAGAGTTCCTACAGAGAGTCTGACCAGTTTAACCGACAGAGTTCCTACAGAGAGTCTGACCAGTCCCACCCAGAGTTCCTACAGAGAGTCTGACCAGTCCACCCCACAGAGTTCCTACAGAGAGTCTGACCAGTCCCACTCAGAGTTCCTACAGAGAGTATGACCAGTCCAATCCACAGAGTTCCTACAGAGAGTCTGACCAGTCCACACCACAAAGATCCTACAGAGAGTCTGACCAGTCCACCCCTCAAAGATCCTACAGAGAGTCTGACCAGTCCAACCCACAGAGTTCCTACAGAGAGTCTGACCAGTTTAACCGACAGAGTTCCTACAGAGAGTCTGACCAGTCCCACCCAGAGTTCCTACAGAGAGTCTGACCAGTCCACCCCACCGAGTTCCTACAGAGAGTCTGACCAGTCCCACCCAGAGTTCCTACAGAGAGTATGACCAGTCCAATCCACAGAGTTCCTACAGAAAGTCTGACCAGTCCACACCACAAAGATCCTACAGAAAGTCTGACCAGTCCACCCCTCAAAGATCCTACAGAGAGTCTGACCAGTCCAACCCACAGAGTTCCTACAGAGAGTCCGACCAGTCCACCCTTCAGAGATCCTACAGAGAGTCTGACCAGTCCCACCCCTCAGAGTTCCTACAGAAAGAGTTCCTACATACATAGAGTCTGTCCAATCCCACCTAAACCTACAGAAAGCCTCACTAAATCCACCCACTTTTTACATCCATCATTCACATAAACGCTCGTATTCACGCTGCATCTCTTTCTAACGCTCAACACACCTGAAGCAACACTATAAGTGTTTATCCTTTAATGCATGACATGGAAGATGCTCATTCAGCCACCTGCTTCATTACATACTAAAATACAAAGCTGTCAGAAAGGTGACGAACCTCTGACTAAATGTTCAGCTTATTTTTCCAGCTGAATGCTGCTTATTATGATTAATCCTATATAACATTAATGTTAAAACCCAAAACTCAACAGCCAAACTCAATGGCAGATATATGACTTCTGATATGCACCGTAGGATTGAGGTTTCCTAACCAAAACCTTCTATTAGTCTCTGTAAATATACCCACGGCCTTCTGGGGATCTGAACCCTTTCAGTATGAATAATAACAAAGAAACGAAGCCTCCCATTTAAATAAGGTCACATAATTTAATGTGTATTGTACAGAGTGTCTGTTGCTACATCAGGCTCAATAAAGCATTGAATAAAAATCATAAAAAGACAAAAATAAAATGCACCTGAAAACACGCGAATTCCATACAAGCTTTGATAAAAAGTGCGATGTTTCACTTTTGGGTATGTGCTGATCATCAGGACTACAATAAAATCACGAAATTCAACTGTTAGCACAAAGTTGGAGGCACACAATTGTATAGGACGTAGTAGCATTGAATTTTCACTTCACTTGTACTGAAATCCAGACCTGTTCCACCATGACAACGCTCCTGTGCACAAAACCAGCTCTATGAAGATCTGCTTTACATGGGATGGAGTGGAAGATCTGCTCCTTTAGAGCTCCAACCCCTACTGAAGACTTTTGGGATGAATGTGAACATTGACTGCACCCCAGACCTCCTCACAACCTGACTTTACTAACACCCTTGTAGCAGAATGAATATCCACAAATCTCAACAAAATTTAGTGGAACATCTCAGGAAAGTCTGACTTTCTAACAGCAAATGAGGACTAAATGTGGAATGGGATGTTCAAAAAGAAGCTCATAGCAATTTTATGGTCAGGTGTCCACAAACGTTTGTCTATATAGTCTGGCATTAAGGCAGCTGTTTGGAACATTCCACATTTTGACTCATTTTGTTGGACTCCCTTGGAGAAGCTTTGAATCGTATCCACGTTCATACAGTTTAAAAAAACATTGCATACTGTTCTAATTTCATCGGAATGTAGGATTGGATATTATAACAGTACTGTAGAGACTGATGAAAGCTCACAATCAAAATAATGATCCAATTTCATTTTTTGAACGTGCCACTAATGTCAGCAAATCAGAATCGATCGCAGTTCTGTTGAGTTTTTCCCAACTGACTCCAGCATCACTAAACCACCCTAAAATATGATTCTAAAATATATTACATGAGGTGCAACAAAAGGTTTCGAGACTCCCTCTGATTACGAGAAAGTGCTTTGTTTATCTACGTTTCCACACTATCACCTTCAAAATAGTCCCCCTGCACCGCAGTGTTGTTCTGGAAGGTGTCCTGGAAGTCTATTTTCTAAGCGTGTTAACGGCGTCAAAACGATGAGCTTCATTTTCATCTTCGGGAAGAGGGCGAAGTCTGCAGGAGCCAAATCTGGCGAGATCGTGTGGATCGTACCCGATGATCATCATGCACGAGTTGCTGAATGGTCATTTAAACACTTTTGGGGTCGAGCTTGTAGAAGGTCTTCTGCTCTTGAAGCACAGGTGGCCCGCAGGTGGCGCTCGAAATGCTTCGTCGCAGCACCGGCGTATGTCAAATGTCTGTGTTGCAGATTTGCTCAGTTTGATGCAGAATTTCATGTTTGCTCTTTGTTCTAACTTGCTGCCTGTGATTAAATCGCAGACGTGGTGATGCAGCAGTTACACCATCAGTCTCGAAACTTTTTTGATTCCACCACACATGTAAGTTTATATTGTATCTGTATCTCTGTTATTGGAGTCAGTAAGTATCCTCTTGAGTCCGCAAATTCAAGTCGTGACTGAGATTTTGCGTTCAGCTGGCCAGTGTCTGAAGCAGTGGAAGTTTCTGTTAACGAATGAGATTCACTCTTTTTACTTTTATTTGTCTGAGTAATTGTGCTGAGTAGTGTAATTTTCATTATTGAGAGACACTGGTTCCCCTCTTATTCTTGAGCAAATTTCTCTCCTTTCACATTCAGGACACCAAAAATTCAATTTTGTTGAATTGGAAAATGAATTAGAATTGATCATTTACATTGAACATCCATTTCTGACTCAATACACTGAATTACAGCTAAGTGAAATTGATATTTTGTAACTTAAGAAGGTCATGAGAGGTGACTGTTACCTCCACAATGATGACCAGATGTTCGAAAGTTTCTAATGTATGGACAGATATTTTCCCATGGTTTTGTTAATGGCCTAAATGCAATATGTAAGAATCCGAAATGCACCCTGAAAAACACAAACATCATTAGCTCCATTTTCAGTACCATATTGACCAGAGAAAAGTGAAGTGCAGGGCGAAAACTTGATATAAAAAAATGTGACACATCAATAAACCTTAAGTTTAAATATCAGACATACATTAAAATATTTCACTTTGCTTTTTATACATACATCTGTTACACAAAGTACACGAGGACACGAAAACGAGGGAACGAGGACATGTTTGGTTTGATCACACATGAAAATGTGACATTCTTGGTTCATCTTCACATAAAGCTCATGTCTATTAAAAAGCTTCATAACCTATAATGCAACAGTTTCCTTAACAGTTCCTTCCTTCTTTGTGTAAAGAAACATTCTTGAAATGTCCCTGTGTTTATTACAGGAACCAAACATCACCTCCAAAGAACCTCCAGCGTCCTTCTTAGGTCCAAATGGTACGTTCCAGCTCCCCACATGTTCTCTCACTGTTACAGTCTGATTATGCCGTTATTGGCTGGTCCAGTTTCCACGTTTCAGCTCAGTGAGAATCCTTTTGGACAGTTTGGTCGCATTAAAAGCCTCCACATTCCCATCCAGGAATCCAGGTCCAGCTCACTGAATCCAGATGGTGTTGGCTCTTTCCGGCCTGCGAGGATCGGCGGTCAGATCTCCGAAGGTGGAGAAGAACTGCTCCATCTCCTTCTGCAGCATCTTGTTGCGCTTCTCTGCGTCATCTTTGGCTCGCTCGGCGTTGCGCAGTTTAATCTCGACCATGGTGTACTTCTTGCGTTCCTGCTCCAGTTCCTCGTGCAGGTTCACCAACTCGGCTTCTAACTCCACGTTACGAAGCTCCAGGCTGGAACGTTTAAATAAGAAAAGAAATGTGTTGAAACACAGAAATGGCCACTGAACTGTCGAGATGGATGGATCAAAAAGTTTGGAGACTCACTCTGTTTAGTAGAAAGTACTTTATTTATTTATGTTTTCACACTTTTACCTACAAAATATTCCCCCTGCACAGCAATATAGCGCCCCCAGCGATCCTCTGGGAAGGAATGGTAACGCATGTAATTTATAAGTGGATAAATATAAAGGTTTGGCAGTGAAGCTTTGGCAGGTAACAGCACGGCCCATTATTTACATGCTAGCATCTAAATGCTACAAAAAACATTATAAAAAACGTAAATAGTCTCACCTCTTTACCCTGGCTTCGTATTCGCTCTTCTGTTTGAGCATCTCTTGCTTCAGACTGGCCACCAGACTGTGGAGAGCACTGTGGTGTCCACTCACAGGAAATGCCGCCTCACTGTTCTCACTGCTGCTCGTCCCCCTGCTGCCTCGACCTCCGCCATTGGCGTTAGCATTAGCATTAGCGTTCCTCCTCTCTCCCTCCTCCAGCAAAGGGTCCTCGAAGGTGAATTCCTGCTCGGGGCACGTCGTTGTGGACGAGCGACATGACGCGGAGACGTCGGGGAGCGAGATCTCGCAGGACGATGTAGACCAGGTGGCGCTGTCCACGCTTTGCTTGTCCTCGCAGCTGATGCTCGTGCACAGCTGTCCCGGTGCGCATGGCGTCTGCTGTACGTGAACGTTGTCGTACGTCGAGAGTCGGTTCTGTTGCTGTTCCGTGTCACGGCCTTTGAACTCCCTCAGCGTCACCCCTCCAGGAGGAGACCAAAGTCCGTTTCGGCTATTGAGAGTCCCGTTAACAATGTCCATGCTGCACACGCCCATCCTCATCCCGCCGTTCTGCACACCCATTTTGGTACCTGGGGATTTGAGCGCCCCAGTGCGACGCATCGGGAGTGTACCGGTTCCCACCAGGGTCGGACTCTTTTCTTCTGCTGAGGAAGATGACGAGGAGCTGAAGGAGCCGTTGGTGACGATGCCGCTGCCTTTAACAAACGCCGGGTTCTTCTTTATGGTCAGAGGAGGACTCCGGGTCACTTCGAATCGTGGACCAGTAGGAACGTTCCTCGGGCTTCCAGAACGAGGTGACCCGTTATCCAGAGAGACGCGTCCCGGAGAATCCGGCGCCTCCCAGGTGCACTGACGAGCACCGGCCGTGTTGTTATTCTCTTTATTTTGCAGTTGTCCGGTAGTGGAGCGCTTCAAGGGATCGTTATTGTTATTGCACGACTCAAGAGCACCAGAACTGTCCTCGTCCAGGGGGAAAAGAGTAGCGTGCTGCCCGATGAGAGCCGCCATGAGCTGCTGCACCAGAACTGCACCTATACAAGTGCAAATTGAGGTTAATGCAAATAAAAGGCCAAAACATTTGTTTTCCATTATTTCCACCTCTGCACCACTTTACCTTCCATTATGGCCACTGGATCCTCAACTTTGGGCCTCAGAATATTCGGACCGAAGACCGTAGCCAGGTTCTGCACGCTCATCTTATTCACTCCGGAGTAGGACTGCACTTCATCTAAGAACCTAAAGGAGAAAAAAGGGTTTTAATCAATATAGAGTTTTAGGAAAATTAGAAAATTTGAGAAAATTGAAAATAGGAAGATACCTGCATATGTATTTTAGGAGATTATAGTTGACTAGAGGTAGACCTTCCACTTGTCTCCTTAATTCCTTTATTCCCTTGAATATGACAGAGAAAAACAAAGGCGAAATGCGAAACATTTATTACGGCTGGACAAAAGCAGGTACTCGAGAAACGATTCCTCATAACATTTTAAAGCCATGATGTACAGAACATTATCCAAAGATAGAGAAGAAAATGCATAGAAACATTTGTTAACTATTTAAATCCCTGTCTTTAATCACATTTCTATTTACAGAATTATCATAATCGGCCGCATATTAAATTATTGGGAGAAAACCGGCAGTTCTATGTGAAGACATTGAGCACCCCCATATAACCAAAATGGTATGATCCTCGTTTCATAACACTTCTGCGAACATTCGTCTGTGCGATTAGGAGTCACCACTGATTAGTGCTGTATGATATATAAATATTGCCTACGATAATATTGCGATTGTTGTTTTAACGATGTGTGATTTGACATTATCGAGTAAATCTGTAAATCGCAAAATCCATTTTGCTTGGTAACAGCCAAAATGTCTAATTATTCTAATTGTCTGATTAAATGTAATAATTTGAGGCCACAAATCAATGTAAACTTATTGAAAAAGATAAATCCGTGTCACTGCTGTGAACTGACCGCCGCTATCCGAGGTAACAATAATACATTCAGCAAAATTGTCATTATCTATAAAATTATTTTTTTCATCAATATCGCAAAACCCCACCCTTAATATTAAAAAATAAAGGAATAAAATTAAAGTGTACTTTTTTCCATTCATTCAGTTTTGCACTGCAAACATCCCTGATAGCTTTAACTCATCCCTGCTCTTCCACTTGACCGAGTCCGGGGATTGTGTTTTTACCATAAATATTCAATACAGGACTTTTCATTATTCTTACGATCCTGCGTATCATTCATCAGGCTACACAATTCTATAATCCCACTACAACGAAAGCAGGGTTTTTATACTGTATATATATATATATGATTTCTCCACAATCCACTCCTGCCTCTGAAACTCCACAGGGTCTCATAAATATGAAGTAAAAGTAAAATTAAGGGTTCCTATAATGGACTCTGGCTTGCGCTCAAACTAAATCTAGTGCACTTTGATGCCATTTGTGCTCAGTAAAGCTCCGGAAGCCTCGGGCAGGTCGAGCGACGGATCACGGCGGGAGACTGGGGGTAAAAAAGTGAAGCTGAAAGTCGCTGTGAAAGCATTTTTACTTTCAAGCGTCTAAACCTTGCAGCGAGAGCAGGACAGAGGGATAAGAAATGAAAAAATGAGAAGACCGCAGGGCGACAGTGATATGCCGAGTCACATACGATCCTGAGGAAGGATAGAGAACCAGACGTCCTGTCGTCATGGCGATTGTGAAATATGTCTGCATTTATTTTGGCTTAACACTAACCAGCTGAATTATCAAACTAGCGATCTGTTTCTCAGAAAATGTCACATGTACTTTACACAGCACAATTCTTTCCTCGCATCTCCCAGCGATGATAGGAAGCAGGGGTCAGCCATGATACAGCACCCCTGAAGGACAGAGGGTTAAGAGCCTTGCTCAAGGGTCCAAGAGTGGCAGCGTAGAGATTCTGGGGCTTGAAACCCCTGACCTTATGATCTGTAAACCAGAGTAATAACCACTAATCCACCCCGACACTATGGGTTCGTGGGAAGTGCTAGCTCAGACACTAGACTTCTGATGAGAAGGGTGTGAGTTCAAATCCCAGCATCATCCTGAACGATCCTAAAATTCTCAGTTGTATAAAGGAGATAATTGTGAATCGTTCTGGATAACGGCGTCTACCATATGTCCCTTTTTTTTCCCAGAGGAATGATATGCAAATTAAAGTTCATTAAATATTAATAAGATACTTTTCCTAATTAGTTTCCTGTAGATGCTACAAACCCTCCCCAGATGCAGCAGCATCATCTCTGCTACTTTCTACCAAGTTTGATTTCTCTTTGTGACATTTTTAAATACGTTTTATATACAGCGTGATAAAACAAAACCGTAGTCATTGCAGTTCGCAACAAAGGAAGGTGAGATCGGGGAACTGAAGAAACGTGGAACCACATATGAAATCAAATAGTTCTGAGGAGCAAATAGTGGATTTTGACGAATTTGCCACTTTTGAGCAGCAAATATGGAATGGAGAAAATATCATTTTTGTTGTTTCTGTTGTAGAAATCGTGGCTGCACGTCGTGTACATTCACGTGTAAAATAAAAGATGTTTATCTTACACGTGAAGGCAGGACCATACAACTTTAGTCGACACTCACCGCTTCCTGGTCTTTGCTGTAGAGTTTGGTGCAGGCCAGGAGCTCGTCGTACTTGCAGAAAGGGATCACGGGCTCAGGAAGCTCCCTCAGATAGAGCTTGAGCAGAGACGCCACCGTGTGCACATCTGTGTTACTGCAGGCAGAGGGTATATTTGAAGAGGTGTCTGGAGTCGATATATGCACTGTGAGGTGAGTCTATAAATGAACTGTTAAATATGCAGCGTGTCTGGTTTTCTGTTGATGAAGAAGCTGCTGTCAGGAAAACAAAAGCCTGGCCTCGTTAGCGATATCCAATTCAAACCTCTCGCTTTGGTTGATGAAAATTTATTGCCAGCCGTAATATTTTGTGTTGTTTTTCTCCACGTGTAAATCATTGAAGGTACACTGGAAGCTCAAAGTACAATGATGACAAATGATTATGCTGATTGTAATATTCATCAAAATCCAAACCTAATATCCTTAAAAACACAAAAGTCCAGAAAATGAATCTCATTTTGCTTCTATTCAGGTTTTTTTCAACCTGTTTTGGACTGCATGGTGCCAGACGTGGAAGTGGCTGAATTGCAAGAAATGTTTGACAGTCTGCAGACATCAGCATGAAGAATTCTATAATTAGGCTCTCACATGCTGGTTCTTCTGTACAGACATGTTTCCTGGAAAGATGTTAACTATGACAGGGTCTGGTAACTCTGAGATTTGGTTTGTTGTTGTGTATTTGCATTTAATTAAGCCTTTATGGCCTTTTCATCCCCTCACCCAACCCCCTTTAGATAGGGGAAATATCAAGGAGTCATAAAAATGTCCATGCCCCACCCCTGTTTAACACCAAGCCAAGTCTGAACTCTTGTGGGAAAACCAGTCCAGGGTTCAACCTTAAAAAAAGTAATAAAATGTATCAGCCCAAAGACACACTTCAGATGGATCGAGATGCAACTAACCAATCAGAAGAGGTACAGTGCTATAAATAATTATTTAGTAGGTAATAAAGAATCAATCAACAGAGAGTTAATTAGTACAGGAAACAATGCGCAAAGTGGAAGTCGAAAAGTGTCATACAGTAATACATACATTATGGAAACCGAAGGGGGTCAAAATAAAAGTGTGAGTTAACAAGAACTTTTGCACTGAACAGATTTGCATATTCTTTTCAAACACCTCCTGCTCCTTCCAAACTGATACCTGCATTCTAACTATTCTTTAGTTTAGACTAAATGTCCAGATTTTCTTTGTATGTTGCTACAATTCAATACCCACTAAAAAACAAGTTTTAGGCTTGGAGGTGTTCTCTTGTCTCACCCGTCGAAGGCTGGTTTCTCTCCGCAGTCAAAGGCTTCCTGCAGCTCTTTGACGAGGTTGGCCTGCCCGGGGAGACGGAACAGACCTTCCTCTTGTAGCCCCCAGCGCCGGATAAAATCCACACACTGCTCCACCAGCATCGGGGCTAGCTTATTCCCGTATCGGCGCTCGTACCGCACAGTCTCCTCCAGCTTTTGACCAAAAATACCTAAAACAGGAGAAAAGGCAGGACATTGAAGCTGGAATTTTTTTCATCTGAAATTTCTACTCCCACACTTTTTAGTGCAGCACACTGTCTAACACCACAGAGTGCATTCACGTGAGATATATAAACATTTGACCACCTCTCGAACAGTGTGGGATTTTCTTTATATCCAACAAACCCAAACTGTCTTGCTACAGATGTTCAGAGCCTTGTATTTCAAAGGTTTTTCAAGCATCGCAGGCTTTCTCTTGATTTTCTCTCGAACATCGCATGTTCAAGTGCGGAATGTTCTAACAAATCTGCTTAAAGGGAAAAAAGAACAAAAAAATTGAGGGATTAAATAAGTAACTTCCTGCTACATTGCATTCCTCCTGGCGCTACTCTTTTGCTTTCGGTCACTCAGCCAGATAAAAACCATGCGAGATTCCTGCTTAGAGAAGCTCATGTGTCTGACATACAGCAGGGATTAGGAAGCTTTCCGAAATAATTGAGCTTTCCGGTCTTGGGACTCAGATGCTCTTGGATCTTGGGCTGGTTTTCTACAGTACAGTGTGATTTCTATGTTCATATGGTATAAAGTTTGTGGACACCTGAGCTTCACTTTTCATCTTCATTTGCTGTAACAATGAGCTCCACTCTTCTGGTAAGATGTTAGACTAGATTTTATGGAGATTCATTCAGCTACAAGTAAAGTCAGATACTGATGTAGGTAAGAAGGTGAGGAGGTCTGGGGTGCAGTCTGTGTTAACATTCATCCCAAAGGTGTTCAATAGGGTTGGAGCTCTCTAGCAGGAGATCTTCCACACACTTTGTGCTTTGTGCACAGGATCATTGTCATGCTGGAACATGTGTGGGGGTCAAGTGAAGGGCAGCTGGGGATGGTTCCACACCTACAGCCTAAGGATCCACTGCAACGGCTCAGGACCTGCAGGTTGCATGAACAGTTCTGCATTTACACACCTGTTCCTGCACACCTCAACAATGGAACTGCAATGAATGGACATTCGGTGCCACCCAGATAAGGATGAGGTTCCCTTTTGAGTCTGGTTCCTCTCAAGGTTTCCTCCTCATATAATCTCAGGGTTTTTTCCTTGACACAGTCACCACTGGTTTACTCATCAGAGATAAACACTTATAAGGAAAAACCTTCTATGCAATAAAAGCTGTGTAGAGCTGATTTGAGACAACGTCCACTGTAAAAAGCGCCACACAAACAAAATTCAATTGAAGTGAAAAATAAAGTGTTGTGGGGGATTTGGGGGGAACATTGAGGAGAACTCAAAATGGGCATTTAGTAAAAGAGTGATATGTAAGTCCTTGTGAGTGTTTAATACAATGTTCTTTCTCTCTCACTCTGTATTTCCATTCGGGTGCAAGTTGTTTGAGGCCTCGGGCTCGTGTTAGCGGAGTGTCCTCTCTGACTTTCACTTCTGTTTGTTTCCATGAGCCTGAATGGCAGGCAATTAATGGCACACACACACACACACACACACACACACACACACACACACACTGAGGTGCTGTCAACACTTTGGAGATGTCCAAGACACTTTGGATACATCCATTTTAGACACAAGCCTCTATTGTCCTGCTGGTGGACTCACTCTTTCCTCATCCTCTAGGAAATCTAATAAAAGCACACTCCACACACACACACACACACACACACACACACACACACACACACACACACACACACACACACACACACACACACACACACACACACAGATCCTCAGCTTCTCTTCATAATACCGAATATATAATGTATTAAAGAAGGCGCATTATTATAAACCACTTTTTCAGATCTGGTGCTGGAAATGAATCAACAACTTTTGACCAATCAGAATCGAGGCAGGGGCAGAGCTGTTGTTAGGCACACACACACACACACACACACACACACACACACACACACACACACACACACACACACACACACACATACACACACACACACACACACACTAATCAACCGTAACACGATATGTGCTGTAATGATAATCAATACAAAGCCTTGTAGCACACACACACACACACACACACACACACACACACACACACACACACACACACACACACACACACACATTATGTCCCTGTACTTCAGTTTAATAACATGTCTGTGTTGCACTTTGCCATCAGACTCACCGCCTCCGAACGGGGCCCATATGACCCTGCGGATGGTCTTAACCCAGTCCTCCATGTCGTTCTGCGTGCTGGCCATGAGCAGGTAAGTCTCATGATTGGACGTCATCCGCTCCCTATCGCCCCCTGCAGAGACAGAACAGAAACACACCTAGTCATCATACAGGATTATTCACGTCCGGACGATCGATCCGTACACGCTGTTCGCTACGTCATTTATCACCACGGTCATTATGTCAGATTTGATTTCTCGCCTGAAAACGTCATCATGAGGGACTCAAGCCTGGTTAGATCGCGCTCCGGTCCCAAAGCGCCGCGGTCGATAAAGCGAAACATCTCGAGCGTAATGATAATCGGGTCGATATCAGAGACGATGTTTATTACGGTTCATAAAGAATCCGTGCTGAGAAAATGAAGCGAGAGAAGAGTGAACAGGATCCTTTTCATTTCCTCTTCATTTTAATCCTGTTCCCAAAACCTGCGTTTGTTCTGAATCCCGCAGCATTTACACGCAAATCAGACGATTATGCAGAAAATATTTCATTTATTTATTTACTTAATTTGCATTTATTTAAGGACAGTTTATTGTTTGTAATCTGCGTGTTAATAATAAAATCACTCTGTACAGAAGAATTTCCTGTTTTTTTAGAATTCTGGAGATTAGTGGTTTATAATTGTATGGAAATCAATTAAACAATTATTTGATGTTCGTCATGCAGAAAATAGTAATTAATTTAAAAGATTGACTGTTTATAATATTTAATTGAGTAATTTAGTGTTAATTACAAGCTCGTTTGTGATTAAACATGTTTGCTGTTTTCACCGACTTCAGCACAGAAATGCTCAGTATTGTGGTGGATCAGAAGGTCATGAGTTCAAATCCCAACACTGTGACTGTTGTGCCCTCCAGCAAGGTTGTTAACAGTCGCACGGTTGTATAAATTGCTCCTTTTTTTTAAACAAAAGCTAGAAAACGTTTTGGGGAGTGGGGACCGTGAGTAAACTTGACTAGTTCCTAATCACTTCAGAGCTTCATTTCCACAGTTTCTGTCTGCGTGGTTGAAAAGCGACCTCACCTTCTTCTAATGGTCCAAACCTGCAGCCTTTTTATTCTGTTCTATTTTCAAGGCTAAATCTCACTGCAGGTCAATGCTAATAACGCGTTTCGGCTAGCAATGAGTGTACTGTCGGCTCTTGTGTGTTTGATATATTCAGCTTTTTTCCCATGATGATTCCAAAATTAAGCTTTTTGTTATATTGCTGGTGAACCAACATTTTTTGCATGTCAAATAATAAGACTTCAGGTTTCTCTCAGGATGTTCAGCTACATTTTAGACTCCAAATCTACTAAAGATGGAAGATGAACCAGTGGGAGACAAACCAGAGCTCTATGACAGAGAAAAAAAAAACCCATAACAACACCAAAGAGACAAGGCCAAAGTGACCAATTAGGCTCGGGTAATTACAGGTGGACTCTAATACACACCTTCTGGTGCGTGAAGTCCTGATCCGAGCGCAAAGTGTGTTATTAGACCCGGTGTGTGTAATTTACATTCTCAAGCCACCTGAGAGACAGGAAGTGTGTTCAGACATCGTGTTCATCTCTGTCTACGGCTGATCGACTCAGAGGGGTGTGTAGGATTATGGTTCAAAACACACACACACACACACACACACACACACAATTTATAACACTGACTACGGTGAGTGAGTGTTTTCCTTCTTTTCTTTTTCATTGCTACATTATTTCCGTTTGAAAAGGTTTTTAAGTTTCCTGATATAAGTAAGTAATAATGTAGGTGTAGGTGTGAGGTGTTAGAGGATGTTGGTGCATGATGTGGAGGTGAAGAAGGTCCTGAGGTGAAGCATTATAACAGTGTAAGGTCTCACACCAAGCCGTGGATTATCACCTTCTACCAGGGTCACTTTCAGCATTGAGAAGTTCAAGCTGCTATTGATGTTTTCAGAGCGAAACTGAACGGATCAAAATACCACTTCGTTCTCAGTACGCATTTTTATATGTTGTTACTTCCAGCCAATCAAAATGCAGCATTCATTCTGACTGTGGGTATAATATTTCTATACACCTTATATACAGATATTATTACAGATAAAGCCGTGAATGTACAAAGGTGTGAATAATGCGGTTTGAAGAGCAGGAGTCAAATGCTAATACGGCCTTTAGGACATCGAGCACGACATTAACATATCAAACAGTCCATAGACAACATTAGAATATAACATTAGAATATTCAGACTCCAGAGATTTCACTCGTCCCTGACCTTTAATTTCTCCATAAAAAAATTAATATTCATGATTTTCATTGATTACGTTCCAGAATTTTGTTGTACTTTATACCGCAGTAATGTGTTTTCTTTTGATTTTGTTTTATAATCAGAACAAATAAATGTATTGAAAGAATTATACATCTATTAAATGATAAAAAAATATCATAACTGGATGCATGAAGATATTATAACATATAATAAATGTATAATGATGCACAATATACAAACCAATAGTAGTAGAATTTATAGAATACAGTAAAATTAAAAAAAAATGTCAAAATGTTATTAAAATAATAATTAGCTTAAAAATTTATATAAAAAATTATAACAAATTATATAAAATAATAAAATATATTATTAATATTATATAAAATAATCTCTCTCTTTTTTTTTTTTTTTACAATTTTACACTTCACAACAGATAATATTAGATAATAATAGCTCATATTAGTCTGTTTGCAACAATTAAAACAAACATAATACTATAATATCTGTAATTAAAAAAAAAAATTTTTTTGACATAATATATTACAATATTATTATTAAATGCTGACATCGCTGAGCTGTGTACATTATTTACACAACAGATTTTTTAAGCCACGATGGAAAAGTTCCCTGATGAATTTTTTGTTTGGAGGTTTTCAAAAAAAACAGACGTCTAGACGTCTAGATTCAAAACATCACACAATTCACATTCACTCTCCATCATTGTGCTATGAATCAGACACTGAATTAAAAACTGCTTGACATTTTGAATTCTGGCTCGATACATGCAGAATCTTTATTAAATTATTTATAAATATATTTGACGCAGACAATAATACGTTGTTGTTGTTTTTACTCGTGATACTGTATCAAGAGCGTATCAGACAGAGAGCAATTCTGTGAATCTTGTAAAGAAAATTCTCCTAACTTTGTTACCAGCTACCTCGCTAGCTAGTTACCACATGAGGTTACTGTTAGCAAAACAAATCACAAACTATAGTATTTTTCTACATGTGCAACCATTCGATTGAATTCTCCACATCCAGACGTATTTATAAGCAATATTAAAAGCACCGTGTTCTAAAATAAATCAAATATTTGCTATTCAGCTCACATAGCAATGTGATCTCAGGTCTAGCTCAGCTAGCTAGCAATAACCTACTGTAGCAATAACAATTAGCAACAGCTGCCTACCAGTAGATCTTCCCCCAAAACAGAGGCACACGATTCTATAGGATGTCTCTGGATGCTGGCGCATAAAATCTTCACTTCATTCGAAATATTTGACCCAAACCTGCTCCAGCATGAGGATGCTCCTGTGCACAAAGTCAGATCCATGAAGATCTGCTTTACATGGGTTGGAAGATGTGGAAGATCTTCTGCTATGGAGCTCTGTCCCTCAACCCCACATCAGTACCTGACTTTACTAACAACCTTGTGGTTGAATGAATCTCCAAAACAAATCACAAAATCTAGTGGAGCATCTGCCCAGAAGAGTGGAGGTTATTATACCAGGAAATTGGGAGTGAATGTGGAATGAATGGGATGTTCACAAGGAAATTGCTGTTATTATTATTCAGGTTCAGGAAGGATACAAAATGTACAGTAATTCCAGAAGGAAAAAATCCATCCAGCTTCCTTTTTTTTTTCTTCTTTTTTTCCCCTCACTTCTCCTCAGGCTTCTTCTCTCCACACTAAGCTCTGGCTGCTTTGCTTTTGTGATCTCTCTAATCCAGCTTTAGAGGCGCCACTCCAACACTCTGCCTGAAGCACCTACTGACTCTTACTCTTACTGCCCCTCCTGCCTCCAACACATGGATCTGCTCTGGCTCCCATAACGAGCTGCTGATGTCAAAAACACTGAGAATGACAGCAGAACTTTTTTGAACGATGTGTAGTTAAATGCTGAACATCTGTGAAACAAGTCCACCAAAATGCCGTCAGCTCGTTGTGTTACCAGGAAACAATAACACAGACGTTGGGGGACAAAAAAAAAATAATTGTACATTTGCTCCATGTATAGTAGATATTTAAAAGAGTCCGTATAACGTTATCGCCCGTTTCCGCACGTTGTCGTGGCAACCAGTTTTCAGCTATACGTGTTACACAGACAATAAATGATGATCTGCCTGTGGATCTTGTCGGAGATTAGTTCACTTGTTTTTACTTCGCCTTCATTCGCGTCATGATGAGCTGATTAACGCTAACGTGTTTATGACCGACCCAATACACAATCATTACATGTGATCAGTGACACAACAGACACCAAACAGAGCAACAGCAGACTAATAAACATAATACATGGAGAGATAGATAGAGAGAGAGAGAGAGAGAGAGAGAGAGAGAGAGAGAGAGAATGAGAGAGAGAGAGAGAGAGAGAGAGAAGAGAGTGAGAGAGAGAGGAAGAGAAGAGAGAGAAAGAGAGAGAGAGAGAGAGAAAGTGAGAGAGATAGAGAGAGAGGGAGAGAAAGAGAGAGAGAGAGACAAAGAGAGAGAGAGAGAGAGAAAGAAAAAATGAGAGAGCGAGTGAGAGAGAGAGAGCGAGAGAGAGAGAGAGAGAGAGAGAGAGACAGACATTTGTGACTGAAAGACTTATTTTTATTACAATCCGTCTGCATGTCAACATGTCGACTGTGTGTGATTTTCATCACTGCCATTCTTATGAAATAATTTATGTAGTTAAATAAAATAGCATCAAAGCTATTTGTAGATTAATCTCTCACACACACACACACACACACACACACACACACACACACACACACACACACACACAGTAATCACAGTATACCATGTTCTTATAATCAAACAAGTCTATTACATTTTCCAGTGTAAAATCACAACTTACTATCAGTGTTTTAAGCCACTGACCAATCAGTGATCACTTCTGTTCTCA
>NC_139589.1:24292668-24295168 GCF_946808225.1 Silurus aristotelis
CTGCATAATTGTCTGCTCTCACCGCCATGGATCAGAGGAACATGAAAGATCTTAAAGCAACATGAAAAAACGTGGAGCTGAAAAATGTGAGATATTACGAGGAGTAATTATATCGAACTCGAATTAGAAATACAAAAGGTTGAGAAATTTTTTAAGTATAAATAAAAAAATCTAATAAGATTTGAAAAAATAAATAAATAAGAATGTAGTAAAAAAAACTTAAACTCGAACTAAGAATCAAATGAGAAATTTATTAATTTAAATATGTTTAATAAAACTATCATTCAAGTGGGCAAGAAATTTCCCCAAAGAGAAAATCCTATACCTCGATTGTTCTTCTGCCTCTGGAAGGAGGCATTTATTCAAACTAGGAATCAAAGAATCGAAGTAAAACCCGAATTAGAAGTAAAAATCAAGAATTAAAAGAATTTTAGAAGGTATAAAAAAAAATAATCAAACAAATCTAAAAAGAATCAAAGAATCAAAATAAGAATCAATTATTAAACAAACACTCAAACAAAGAATCAAATGAATCAAATGAGTAATTATTTAAATATATATATATATATATATATATATATATATATATATATATATATATATATATATATATATATTGAAAAAAGACAAAAACATTTGAAGGTTCTTGTCTTTTTTAAGTCGTTTTGCGGCATTTTGCCCAAAGAGAAAATCCTGTACGCCGATTCTTTTCCTGTCAGACAGTCAGACACATTTTTACACATGGATAGAAGTCTGTAAGAAAAGCACGTCATTATGCGATGGTGTTCTTTTCACTGATTATACTGAAAATAAAAAGTCCTTTAGAAGTAAAATCTGCCTAAGGATACAGAGTAATTCGGTCCTACAGTGAGGAAAGGCTTGCATTTGCATTTAAACTGCTTTGTTCCGTTGTAAGAGAGCTCTGTAATAAAGGCACGGCATGCAAATCTTCCCAGAAACCTCACAATTTAGATCTGGCACAGCTTGAATCGAGGACGCTGCGCTTCATAAGAGCGGCTTTGCAGAAGTCCGGGCTGGAAAAAAGATGTGATTCGGTGGCGAGTTCCCAGGAGGAAAAAGTGAATATGCTCATCCGAAACCCGGCAGGAGGGCAGGATTGGATAAAGGTTGGTCCAGGAGGTCACCATCAGCTAATAAGTGCTTTGTTTGCCTCCTGCTGTGGTGTCATCCATCCATCCATCCATCCATCCATCCATCCATCCATCCATCCATCCCTGCCTCCAGCTTTCCCTTTGCTGCTCAGGTAACACAGCTCCCTCCCCCCTCACTGAATCCAATCAAAAGCTCATCTGTCAGACCCCGAGCCGCCCGAGTGGACGCTCTGATGGGTAAATACATCTCTGTCAGAGGGCAGATGTGCAAATACGGGCGGCAAAAGTCAACGCATAACCTGAGAAGTAAACTCCAAGGAGGTTGAAGGAGAGAAGAGTGAGATATATCGTGTTCAGAATGTAGTGCAGTCAGCCGAACCCGTACTGGACATCATCATCGTCATCATTATTATGGTCATTGTGCCGTGCTGCAGTATAAAACCTCTCCATCAGAGCAGACGACAGCCGTGACTCGAGGGATTCGTCTCCATGTACGTCTGAAATGAGTTGATCAGGACGGAATGGACTTTCAACCACCAGCTGCTGCCATTATTCCACATTCGCACAGGCACCTGCTTCTGCATCGTCTGTTATACGCACCGCATTAACCTTCGATCCACAGCTCATACGCATCAGCAGGGTTCAAACTGAGCGCTTTACTCAAACCGCCTTCAGGTGGTAGCTCAGTGGGTTACTGATCAGAAGGATGTGGGTTCAAGCTGCCCCTGAGCAAGGCCCTAAACACTGTTCTCCAGGGGCGCTGTATCATGGCTGATGCTACGCTCTGATCTCAGCTTCTAAACATTGCTGGGAAACTAAAGAAAAAAAATTCACTGTGCTGTTATGTGACAAGTACGAAGCACCTTTATTTGTAAATAATCGAGCATATTAACGTCACTTTACATTTAGCCACGCCCACTAAAGATGTTTAAACAGTGACAAAGCACTTCCCGTGAAGCTTCCTGTTCTTGATTCTGAAATGACCAGTGAAAATAAGATCATTCTCATACGCTGTTTTATTTTCAGACCTGACAGGAACTCAGGAGAGACACTGAATCAGCATTTCAGGAAGGAGTCTCCAGTGTCGGCCATGATACAGCACCCCTGGACCACAAAAGGTTGAGGGCAGTGTTCAGGGGCCCCAAGAGCGCCAGCTCAGCAATACCTGTGCTTAAACCTCTGACATTCTGAGGAGTGATCCGAAGCCTTAACCACCAAGCTTCCACTTTCCATAATGACTGTTTATAGCTGCTATAACATAAGTGAGAACAAGAACTAACTCATTTCGCATGGCATGCAGCTCATATTTCCCTTAAACCAAACTTCAGAACTGAACTCCTGAACCCCAGCTGTAGCTCTGAGGAAACACTGTGAAGAAAACCAGATGT
>NC_139589.1:24300168-24312668 GCF_946808225.1 Silurus aristotelis
CCTTGAGCAAGGCCCTTAACCCTCTATGCTCCGGGGGTCCCTTACGAGGGAAATATCAAGGTCCGTGACGTGGGGCCGCCTTCCCGTGGGCTCACCACCTGCAGGAGGGACCGTAAGGGACGGTGCTGTGAGGATTGGGCAGCAGTCGAAGGCGGGGGCCTGCTTAGACTGCTGCCCCCACGACCCGAATTACGGATAAGCGGGAGACGATGAATGAACATTTATTATTCTGAAGCGTCTGTCAAGCAATTGTCAAAGGATGTGCTTTTACTATAGAAATGGCAATATTTATATAATATAATTATAATAATATATATATTGAGAATTGCTCAGTTTGAAATTATACTTAGACATTATTATAAATGTGTTATATTTTTTTTTTTTGCAAATATTTTTTAAATAGGTAATCAAACATAGACAAGAAATAAATATCAAATGGTAAAAATCAATTAAATATTAACAATACTAAATAAAAAAATAAATAAAATGAAGTTTTATGTATTTTTTTGCAAATAACTTAATAACAAATAAAGATAAATAGTAATAAAATGTATAGTAATACAGTAATCTCCCGCTTTACCGCGGTTCCAATCTGGCGCCCCGGTTTATCGCGGAATTGCGTTTGCCACATAACTAATTATTTTGTTATGTGGCAGACAAATTGGTGCTCTTTCACTTATAGGGAATTGTTTTTATGGAGTTATATGTTGAAATAATGACAATTATTACTAAAAATATAATTATTAATTATGAAATAAAGTAAAATGTAAATACAGTACTGTATACGTAAAATAGCATTTTTTGGGTTTATCGCAGGCAGTTTTTGGAACGTGACACCACGATAAACGGGGCTGTACTGTATTTATAAATATAGTATAAATACTAACGAATGCATTACAACTGGTTAATTCAATAACCCTAACCCTGAGGTCAGGTCAGGTCAGATCAGGATGGGACGGGACGGGACGAGACGGGACGGGACGGGGTGCGTTAGGAGCGAAAGTCTAGATGAGTTGAGTCATTGGGGTAAGAAATGAACTAAGCTTGCTGGCACTAATTCCTTCAGAAAACGATTTTAGCTCATTTGGATTTTATTCCATCAAATTAAATCACTTCAATTACTCAAAATATCGTTTTTTTTCTGCTTAGCTTTTAACAAATGGCTCAAGATTCTGACTGAAGCTATAATTAGAGTGACAGTGTTTAATTTCACAACCCTGTCACGAGCGGAGTGTAAATCTTTGACCCCATGGTCATGGTGATTAAACGCTCCGTAAATCAAACAGTAAATCTTCTAAATTCGGTCCGTGATGCACCAAATTAGGAACCTGGTGGCTGTCAGTTTCTTGGAAGACGAGGTCATTTCACGCCACCAGGAGACCTCGCTACGTTCACACCTCTATCCCTGAGAGCTCAGACGAGAAACTGGAGCTGAGGACTGGAGATTATTTTATTTTATAGAGAACACTCAAGAGGGAAAAAAAACAGATGTTTATCAATCACATGTATGGAATTGATGAACTGGCGTGTCTGTGTGTGATCGGTGTGTCTGCTGAGTAAGCAAAAACAGAGTAAATAAAGATTATATGCTGGTCTCCTGTGAGCTCGGGTTTAAGCCCAGGCTTTGTTTGCGCTAGCGTGATGTGATTAGCAAAGCTTTTTCTGTGTTGACTCACTCGCCAAAAAAATAAATACAGAAACGAACAGACGCAGAAACAGGTGTTTAATGTTTCTTCAATAGTTTAGCACTACAAGGCTAATGTCGCTAATGTGTACCTGAATGCTATGATATATTGTTCCGGCAGCCATGTTAGATTATTAAGTTTGGCTCCATCTTCCACCCAAAACTTCCAGTTTGTTTAGATTTATAAATATGAGCTTTGGAAATGTATTTATTTATATTTTGGGGTAAATAAACATGAGATATATATGAGTTCAAAATATTCTGAGCTAGCAAAATTGAAGATTCAATGCAAAACCTTCTTCATTAGCTTTTTTAGCTTTATTGCTACCAAGTATACGCTGAATTCATGGAGTCTTTGTGAAAAAAACAGCGTCTTTAAGAAAAAAATCAAACAGGGTCTTTTGGACAAACATAAAGGATTATTAGTCATATTAATTACAAGATTTGTGACTTGTTGAATATATAATGTCAAAAATATTGGGACACACAACTTTCCATCCTGATGTGGTTCTTCCCAATATTGTTGGAGGCATGAATTTTCCCTTTCACAGACCCATGTCTGTTCTAGCATGACGATGCCGATGTGCAATGATCTGCTTTACATGGGTTGGAGTGGAAAATCTCCTGCTGTAGAGCTCCAACTCTATTAAACATGATGAATGTGAATGCTGACTGCACCTGACAGACCTTCTCACCTTCTCACCTACATCAGTACCTGACTTCACTAACACCCCTGTAGCTGACTAAATCTTCACAAATCACCAGAGAATATAGAGGAACATCTTCCCGAGAAGAGTGGAGCTCATTATAAGAGTAAATGGGGACTCAAAGTGAAATAGGATGTTTAATTTGGTGTCCACAAACTTCCATGTAGTGAATATCAAAAATATCTCTTAGATCAGACTAAAGCTCTTGATGTTCAGCTCTAACGTGGCGACTGAGCCGAACACCTGTTCCAGCACACGCAATGCCAGTCAAAGTGCTTTCACCCAGGAGATGCCAACGCGATGCCAACGCGATGCCACCCAGGCCACACTGCCTTCACCATGACATGATGAATTACTCCAGGAATAATAAATAAATAAATAAATAACCACTCGGACAAAAAGAGTCATGTGTCATTCGGTTCTCTAATTACTGTTTTTAACATGCCACGAGGTTGGGAACGTTATGAAGGGAACGTTATAGCGCATCGTTAGGAGGTCGTTTGAAGGTCATGACATTTTTTTTGTAAGAGAATGGAAAGTTTAAGAAAGGAAGACCACACCAAAAAGAAAAGAGACCGGCCAAAGCTGAGAAGTTGCACAAGAACATCCTGTGTGGATATCGTTTCACTCGTCTAAAAATAGGATCCGTACTGAGAGAGAGAGAGAAAACCAAAAGTCAGAGAGAGAGAGGGAGAGAGAGAGAGAGAGAGAGAGAGAACAAAAACTCAGACAGAGAGAGAGAGAGAGAGAAAACCAAAAGTCAGAGAGAGAGAGAGAGAGAGAGAGAGAGAGAGAGAGAGAGAGAGAGAGAGAGAGAGAGAACAAAAACTCAGACAGAGAGAGAGAGAGAGAAAACAAAAAGTCAGAGAGAGAGAGAGAGAGAGAGAGAGAGAGAGAGAGAGAGAGAGAGAGAGAGAGAGAGAGAGAGAGAACAAAAATTCAGACAGAGAGAGAGAGAGAAAACCAAAAGTCAGAGAGAGAGAGAGAGAGAGAGAGAGAGAGAGAGAGAGAGAGAGAACAAAAACTCAGACAGAGAGAGAGAGAGAGAGAAAACCAAAAGTCAGAGAGAGAGAGAGAGAGAGAGAGAGAGAGAGAGAGAGAGAACAAAAATTCAGACAGAGAGAGAGAGAGAAAACCAAAAGTCAGAGAGAGAGAGAGAGAGAGAGAGAGAGAGAGAGAGAGAGAGAGAGAGAGAGAGAGAGAGAGAGAGTGTGTCTCTATTTACAGGCTAAATCTGAGTCATTTGCAGATATTTTCCAGGCTGTTTGTATAATTATGTGTTTTGTGCCACTGATACACTGATCTTCATTTGAAAACGCAGATTTTTCTCTCCGTGTTTGTCTTCTCTCCACACTGAGACGGCGTTTTCAGTCTTTCGAAAACCATCTGCAAAGTGGACACAAAACGGCGTATTCGCGTCGCAACACGAACTTTGACTTTCAGAAACGATGACACACGATGTTTAAAAGCATCAGAAAGTAAATAAAAGTAAAGTTTCAGACATTTCAGTGCGGATGAGCAACTTTTGTGGAAGTTTTTCGACGAAAACGCCGCTTTCAAATATATCCGGATTAGTTCAGACGAAGCCTTAATAACAGTCATGAGCAGGTGATCCAGGTGGAGGTGTGAGATGTTAGAGGATGTTGGTGCACAATTTGGAGACGATGTTTATGGATGATTTTGTGATTAGTGGCGAGAGAGACGCAGCTTTAGAGGAGTGATATGTAGATGAATGATCCACTGTGGAGACCCCTATCAGTCAAAAGAAGAAGAAAAAGAGAAAGAAGTGCACAATGTGGAGGTGAAGATGGGATGAAGAGATAAAGCAGTGCCAGAAGATGACATTTTTGAAGGACTTGTGACGTCATCTATTCAAATAAATGAACGTATTCATTGCAAAATGTCGTATTTAAATAAAAAACCTCTGTAACGCTGTAACCAAAGATAGAGCTGTAGGGGTTTTTGTACCCATCATGCATTGCTCCTCTGATTGGTGGTGTTTATTCAGGTAAAGCTGCATGAATCCGGTCTGAGCGGCGCAGGGACACGACACACTGAATGAGCTGATGGGAAAAGTGCTGACTGGGAAAAGAGAGGTTTAGTGAACGGAGCAGGGTTTGGTGTTACGTCATACTAAACACACACACACACACACACACACACACACACACACACACACACACACACACACACACACACAGGTTATTCAGGTTTCCTTTATCTTTCTTTATATTTCACAAATATGCTTATATTCCTGTGTGTGTGTGTGTTTGTGTGTGTGTGTGTGTGTGTGTGTGTGTGTGTGTGTGGGTGGGTGTGCATATGTGCATAGATTAAGTGTTATCTCACTGTTTGTGTGTGTGTGCCCGCATGTGCGTAGATTAAGTGTTATCTCACTGTGTGTGTGTGTGTGTGTGTGTGTGTGTGTGTGTGTGTGTGTGTGTGTGTGTGTGTGTGTGTGTGTGTGCGCGTGCAATCTGTAAAATCATCTAATAAATAACACTGAACTAAATGATAAAATTCTAAAGGAAATGCATGAAGTTCAGGTGTGAAATTAAAACAGGTGAATGGAGACTCCATTAGTGATAACTGAAACCTCATAGAGGGTGCATGAGCCTGTGTGTGTGTGTGTGTGTGTGTGTGTGTGTGTGTGTGTGTGTGTGTGTGTGTGTGTGTGTGTGTGTGTGTGTGTGTATGTGTGTGTGTGTGTGATAAGCCCTGCTTGTTATCTGATGTAGACTGCAGGGCCTCTGGAGAGTGATGTATAGTGGCTCTGTTCTTATAGGAGTATGCAGTCATGAGAAACTCAAACACACACACACACACACACACACACACACACACACACACACACACACACACACACACACACACACAATGGTTGCTAGTCCACTCACTACACTACTAAAGACAATAAGTGCCCTATGACATATTACAAGCATGTCATAGAGACAGAGGCACTACATTAAGCAGAATTAACATAATTATATTATAATCTATATGTATCATACAAATTGTATTAGACACAAGAAGGCCTATGATGCATTATAATTACTTGCCATATAAAGTCTGTATAAAGCATCATAAGCAAGCCACAGGGACACAGCTACTATGCTATGCTGCTTTAACATAGTTATATTAGAATGCTATATGAAGCCTAATATCATGGAAGCCAGAATGCTGTATTAAGCCTCATACACACTGCATTAGACAAAAGCCGCCCTATGATGCATTATATTTGTGTCTAAGAAATAGAATAACTATAAGAATAACCATCTTAAGATACTATATGAAGCTTTATAAGCATAACCCAGACGCTAGACATGGCACACTGTATGTGTCTAGAAGTAACAAATATAAACTATATAAAGCATTATAAGCATGTATTGTGATACTGATATACACCTCATGGCCAAAGGTTTGTGGACACGTGACATAAGATTGGCATGTGCTTCTTTTTCAAACATCTCATTCCACATTTGGTCTTCATTTGCTCTCGTAATAACTTCCACTCTTCTGGCAAGATGTTTCACGAGATTTTGTGGAGACACAAGGGTGTTAGTAAAGTCACTTAGTAAAGGTGTTACAATACTTTTGTTCATATAGCGATATAGAAAGCATTATAAGCACTAAGCCACATGTTTGTTAAGCATTATGTAGTTATTATGTAATCATAAGCATGTCATAGAGACAAAAGGCTACTGCAGCATCAGTGTTATAAGCACACATAACTACAGGTATACTAAACCTATTCACATGAGGCCAAGAGACAAAGACACTACATTCAGCCTTTATAAGCCTTCATAAGCATGCAGCAAAGACAAGATCATATTCAGTGCTTTTAATCCTTATAATAGGAAAAAACTTTGCTTCTGTTTAAAAACCTTTGATTTAAATGTGTGTGTGTGTGTGTGTGTGTGTGTGTGTGTGTGTGTGTGTGTGTGTGTGTGTGTGTGTGTGTGTGTGTGTGTGTGCCAATAGGAAACTCATTAAAAGCGTGTAACTGCTGATCTGGTATGAAATATTGTCAGGAAACACACGCATCGCTGCAGTGGAGAAAGAGAGAATATGAGCGACTAATTTATTTAATCTCCAACTCAAATTGGGGAATAAATAAACAAACAAACAAATAAATCAACAGCCCCATGTGGCTGCTAAACCGTAACCCAGTGGCAAAAATGAGGTGGAAAAAAGTTTTCAAATGCAAATCAGCTTTTTGTTTTTCTCCTCCCTTTTTGTCTTCCCCTGACCAATAAAACGTGACGCTGAAGTGTTTATGGGATGGAAAACAGGACGGTTGCCATGACGCCCACCTGAGTTACAGTTCAAATCCATGGAGGAGGAAGTGACGGGAGAACATTCCTCTCATCCGTCCAGCAGTCCTTTCATTCACTTTTCTCCTGCTGTTTATTCTTACTCTAATCTCTTCTCCTTCTGTTTTCTCATTCCTCTCCCCCTTTTCCTTCTCTCCCTCTGCTCTTTCTCCATCCTCCACTTTCTGATCAATTTTTTCTCATTTCTTTGCTTCTTTCCTTTTCTCCTTTTGGTCTCTCAATTACTGATATATAATTCTTTTCTTGTTATACCTCTTCTCTTCTCTTCTCTTCTCTTCTCTTCTCTTCTCTTCTCTTCTCTTCTCTTCTCTTCTCTCAGTCCTCCTCTCTTCTTTCCTCATGGTTCTTTATCCTTTTGCTAAGTCCTTGTTCCCCCTTTTCATACAGTACATGGAAGATCAGAAATAAAGAAATGTACAGTAGGCATGGAGTGTTATAACGCTTCACTCCTCTCTCCTTACCTTTCTTTCTCCCTCTCTCTCTCTCTCTCTCTCTCTCTTTCTCTCTCTCTCTCTCTCTCTCTCTCTCTCTCTCTCTCTCTCTCTCTCTCTCTTTCTCTCCCTCTTTCCCTCCCTCTCTCTCTGTTTTTCTCTGTCTCTGTTAAAGCCCAGCGGAAGCGGTGTGTTGAGAAGCTCGTAAATCAGGACCTTCTGTCCGCCTCGCACTGGGATGGGAACCCAATCGAATCCTTGGCACGGAGCCGAGCAGCTCCTTCCGTCACGCCGCTCTGTAAACACGGCAGAAGAGCAGGAGGAACCTGCACGGCTCCTGATCTAACGCAGGCCCGCACACAGACACGCACTACAACACATGGATATTTTGTGAGGTTTATTATTACCACAAGCTTTTAGTGATGCAGCGATTAATCAAAACGCCTTCGGAGCCAAACGTAACTCAGCAAAACAAGTTTTCAGCGATGATGTTGTTAAGAAGAAACGGAAGCTTCTGTCAACCATCTCAGACACAATAATGATGTCATGTGGCTTCTGACACTTTATCGCCTGCTGATCTTTTTATATGAAGCATTATTAACATGTCGTAAAGCCTAATCTGTTATATGTTCACACTGTCATAAACATTCTATCAAGATTAGGCAATGCCTTATAGATACATTAGTGCACATTATACAGTATATGAAGAGAAGTTGTTCTATGAAGCATTATAAACATGCCATTAAGAACAAAGGTTCTTTATTATATTTGCGCTATGACCAAAATGTGGTGAAAAATTATATATTATAATACGGACTTCATTATTATAGTTTTAATACAGTCTTTACTACAAACATAGTGAATGTGGGATGATTCAGGTCATTTATTAGCACCTAGAAGATTAGATTTATAGCTCAAAACCCCCGAGAGAAAATATACAACATGTAAAATCCTTCAATCTGACATGCAGTTTAACACCACCCCCCTGACAGAACTGTGTTTATTTTAAATAAAAGATGAAAAACTTGACACACATTCCTGCTTCATGATCCGGGAGAAAACGCTGCTCCAGTGTCGACTTCAACTCCAAATCCAGCAGTGTGTAAATGAATCTGTGGTAATGTGAGACTCACTGATGGAGGTGTGAGAACTCCGCATGCACGTCAGCCAGAGGCCTCCAGCTCGGCTAGCGTGTTACATAAACGTTCTGCTCATGACCCCATCTATCCTACTGTACTCTATTTCTATACATGCTCTCATCAACCGCTAGTCCTCGTAGGGATTATGTTCTTCAAGAAGAAGAAGAAGAAGAAGAAGAAGAGCTTCTTATTTATTTCCAGAAACATGCAGCTACACACAGCTTTCCGAAGAGCTTAATCTTTACAGTGGTCTTTTAACACACGGCTCTGAAAATTCGCAGGTTCTCATTTGGAACTAACAGCAAGTTGCGGATTAGCTTAAAATTCCCGGGAATCCGCAGCGGGAACGAATGTTCAGGAACGTTAGGAATAACATTTTAAACCGTTTCACTAACAAATTACATACATAAAAAAAAACCACACACACATTATTGTATTAAAGTGACATAATGTTTAGATACGTTCACTAAAGTACCACAGGGGCTGCAGGGGTGCGTCCAAAATTCACGGATTTTGGAACTCATGGGGGTCTTAGAACGTAACCACTGCAAGTCCAGGGGGACCACTGTGTATATGCATATGCCTCTGACCAGACATAACATTATGACCTTCCTAATAACATTATGACTGGTGTGATCTCTTCATCGTGTCATCTGTTAGTGGGTGGAGATATTTTTTAAGCAGAGTTTGACAAGTTGTGACGTCTAGACGACTGGATCAGAGCATCTCCAAAACTGCAGCTCTTGTGGGATGTTCCTGGTCTGCAGTAGTCAGAATCTATCAGAAGTGCTCCAAGGAAGGTACAGTGGTGAACCGACGACAGGGTCACCAGACGAGCTCCAATTCTTCATCATGTGCAAACCCTAAATAAATCACACTACTGCCCTCGTCTGCATCTCTTTCCACATTTAAATGAAGGTGTTTTGCATCCTGGCTTTTAGACCCTCTCATAAAATTCGAATTCAGCTCTCGAGCAGGAAGCCAATGCACAACCTCATATTATCCTAACGATAAACTGTCTTTACGTGACACAATCAATTTTAAGTCCCGTACAAACCCGAGCGTCAGATGACAACTGAGTGACAAACACACCGGGACGGAGGACGATTAATTTTATCAGAGACGTCAGCAAAGAAAATAAGGAAGAATGAAATCCATCTCATTTCTCTCCCAGCACACTGTAGTCGAGCAGAAACATTCAGATTTATGTAAAAGTCGTACAACCGTAAATCCCCCCAAAAAAAGTTGGGACTGTGTGCAAAATGTAAATAAAAACAGAATGCAATTATTCTCTAATCTCATAAATATGTGTCTGATACAGGTTTTTTTTTTATCTTCTCAACAGTCCTGGGTTTCCTTTGTTGTGTTTTTCATTTCATGGTGTGGAACATGTTTTTAAGTATTGAAAGGCCGACTGCAGGCAGGTCAGTTCAGCACCCTGGCTTGTAATCCTATACAATAGTGTGAATCCAAATTTGTGGTAGCAGTTTGAGGAAGAACCAGATATGACTGGTGTCCCAGGATTTGTTGGTGTTGGTGATTGTTACTGGAACAAATTGTTCATGGTTTTCCACTATTGTGGTCATGTGATCTGTTTTGGTCCATTTGCTTTTTTTATTTTGTAACATTAAATTCAGAAATTGAAATCATGAGCTCGCTAATGATGGTTTTGCGCTGCAGAGATTTCATTTTCACTCGGTTTGATGTGAAGGGGGCGGGGATTAACAGTGTTTTACTCTCATTGGCTAGAGAGGTTCGGATCGACAGTTACCTGAACCCAGGGAATTATTGATTCACTTTTTTGCACAAATTTAGTTCCATAATCTCCTAACATGTCTACACTAGATCTTATCTTGGTAAAGACATGTGTTAAATGTTCTACAAGCTCTACAAAACCACAACTACCACCTAACATTACGAATCCTTCAGCAACAAAAGATGCAGCATTATATCCCCTGCTAGGTTAATTATCATGCTAATGCTGCTCTGAAATCTCTCATGCCCCTGACGAGAACCATTTCCCTGCCAGCAGGTAGGAGCAGATAATGATTAGCGTACTATGCTCCTCACGGTTCCTCGTGCAGCAGTAAGGCTTTCTCTTTGGTTACAATCTCATTATGTGAAGCAGTTTTTTTTAGTGAATCAGGCAGGGTAGTTACGAACAAACGGGTGGACGACAGAGCTGCAGATCTCCAGCATCACTTCTCAATTCCCACTATTCATTCTGAGAGGTTTCAAATCTTAGTTTAGAAAAAAAATAATTTGAATGCAGATCATTAGCGAGCTGTCATGCTGTGTAAGAAGAACAAGGACCTGAGTGGAACATTGGTTTGAATTCTAGTGCATCTTCAGGTGTTTGGGTAAAAACTGAAAAATGACCACAAGGGGGCAGAGTGGAAATATGAATGGTTTCTAGATAACATTTTCTGGACCGGATGTTCTGGAAAAATTTTTTTCGAAAAATAAATAATAGCAAAAGATAAAAAAAAAAAAAATGCTTGTTGTTACGCTAGAATAGGAAAATAATCCATAATGCAGTATAATTAAAGGTCTAGCCAGGGAGTCTTTTATTCCACAGTTAAGGGATGAATATCCAAGCAAAATGATTGCAACAAGAATTCATAAAAAGCTGCTATGTGAATTTTATGATTTATTTTATTTAAAAACCATAATGTAATAAAACGTTTCTAACCAAAGCGAGAAAATCAATCAGCGACTGAATGTGTGCATCTCGTCTACTGTGGCTCGGAGCCTCCACACTGCTCCTGCGAGGACGACAGGAATCGAAGGTTTTTTTCCCTCCGGCTCTGAAAACTAATAACCTTCATGAATTATATAACGCGGACACTTCGAATGAATCAGTATTCATTTGCAGTTCCCGTTTTCTCATTAGCGCCTAAAGGTCAGGAACAACAGCGCTAAAAATCACAACATTTTTCTTTCCGAACGAAAGGCTGTGTGTTCGGGAAAAACTCCACGCAGCTCGGAACGTCATCCGGTTCCCCCTGCTTTAATCACCGCTTCGGTTGCCTGATTATTGTGACAAATAAACATCGCCTCGCGCTCATGCGTCGCATTAGCATACAATGGAAACAACACCTTCGCAAATGGTGAGTTAATTAGCGGTAGCCTGTGCACAGAGTTTTATCTCATAACACAGAATTCTGGATTCTGATTGGTCAGAAGGTGTTAATTAGTATTCTACAACGGCCGCTCAGACAGGAGCGCAGCTACAAACCATGCGATTGTTTACAATTAATATTGTTTCTATAGTAACGACTCATTCGTGGGGACTTAACAGGACTCGAGACAGATGTACAAGTGTTCTCGTAGCAGTTTTCTGAGTCTCCACAGTCAGTGCTTTGTCATTTTAAAGACAAAGCTTCGAGCTAATCACATGAAGAGCGCTGAGTCGTCGCTCGACGCTGCAGTCAGAGGAGCTTTATGGACTCGCTTTTAACAAATCTTCTAACGTCTGAGATTCTTCAGCATGGATAAAGTCAGAGACTAATAATAACAACCTTGAAATCTGCAGTCCTCCAGAACCTCCACGGCTTTCCTTCATACAACACAATATGGTGCCAAACATCTGAAAACAAAGTGCGAGCTGTTTGTCCTTCACTGCTGGAACACATTCACATAAATTGCCAGGGGGTGCACATATTTTTAATCAGATTGTATTTTAAATGCTATTTTCTGATAATAGCGCTTTCTTTTATTTCTGCTTTTCTCTCTCTTTCTTTTCCCTGCGCTCTTTTTCTTCAGATATTCTGTATCTTGTCGTATGTGTACATACATTTTTCCATCATTTTTCCAAATGTTTTGCTTTTTTTTTTTTTTGGCGCATTTTTTTTGTAGTTTGCGCTGTAACGCGACTGAAACCGCACACGCTCGTGCGCACACTGCAATGTTTTTGTAATGACTCTCTTCACCACTTGAAGGCGCTGGAGTCGTTTAATTACAGCTGAGGACCATTACAGAAGAATCAGAGCAGGATTAGAGTGTGAAGTCTAACGTGAACATCAAGGTCAAGAAGAAATTCTTCTACAGAAAAAGAGCAAGATTTACTTCTTTTTTTTTAACAAATGACTGAATAAAAAGAGAAATTAATACAGGAAATAATCTCAAGATTGGATTTTATACCTTGTAAATGTATAATAATAAAATATATATTTATATATAAAAAAACCCTCTCCTACTTCTCA
>NC_139589.1:24317668-24327668 GCF_946808225.1 Silurus aristotelis
AGCTCTCTTCATCACTCAGCAGGTGTTTCCTTTATTAACACACACCCACTTCTCACTTCCTCATTCATTCCCTCGTCTTCACATTCTGAGCAGATCCTCAGAGCATCGATCACATCACTGCTTTGGTTTTGGTATAAAAAACAAAACAAAACTCCGCATCAAAAACACTGCAGTTATTATTAGACGCTCGATGCACACGACTGCACATGTTCTTATTGTCCTACGTCTCAAAATTCAGGGTTATGCATCAAATGCTAATGTGTGCATGTGGAAGATTTGAATGTTCTCTTCACTCAAATCTGTTCCAGCATAAAGCCGGGTTCCATGAAGATCTGCTTTTCATGGGTTGGAGTTAAAGATCTCCTGCTTTTGAGTTCCAACCTCTTTTGGGATACATTTTTCATGCTGACTGCACCCCAGGCCTCCCAGGTTTTATTGTGAGCAGAATTATGGATTTATGAGATTTAGAAATCATTGCATTCTGTTTTTATTTAACGTTCACACAGCGTCCCAACTTTTCTGGAATTGAAGTTGAATGTAAAAAAAAAAAAGCCATGTGATTTATACAATTCTAATCTTACGTGCGAAACTGGAAAACAAAAAAATAATAATGAAGACTGTGAGCAAATGGAAATGTTCTTCTTTGTTTCTTTCTGTTGGGACCAAGCCGCAGAGAAATGCCTACACATGCTCAGATAGTTTTTCATGGCGCTCTGACAGGCCAGTGGGAGGCTGAGAGCTTTCCAAAGGGCCAAAAGCCAGTTTTAAATCTGATTCTACCTCGTTTCTGGCACGGGGTTCATACTCTGACATCTGCTGGTGTGCCGAGACACAACCATGAACATTTATTCAGATTCTGCAGGGTTTCTGTGTCGGGAAAGCAGTAATTACATCTAGAGTGCGTGTAATCCTTTCTCTAGTGCGACCCCGAGAGTACGAGGATACCTAGTGGCAGACGAACCTCAACTATATATATATATATATATATTAAAAAGCGTAAAGGTCGATGCGTGTTATGCGAAAGCTCTCCTCTATTATTATAAGGTCGTACGGAGATTGTAAAAGTCACGAGCATCACAAAGTCGGAAGAATTTGAAAGGTAATGTTGTCTGAATCCATCCAGTGGTCCAGAAGACAAAAAGAGCAGTGTCCTGTGTGACTTTCACTGGACAAAGAGGATGGTTTGTTCCTGTTAATAAAGTAATCTGAACTTCAAGCCTCAAGCTATCATATACACACACACACACACACACACACACACACACACACACACACACACACACACTCGTACAAGCCGAGTCACCATATCGACTGACATGGCGAAGGACAAACCTGCGGCAAGCGCCATGAAAAGCAGAGCCTCGCTGTATCGACCGACTGGAAGATGAAAAGAGATGAAAGGTGAAACCAGATACTTGGAGGGAAAGTCAAAAGATGGAAGGTGAGATGAAAAGTACCACAAACATTCCATAAAAAACCCTGTGTGTGTGTGTGTGTGTGTGTGTGTATATATGATCTTTACTGCTCATGTAAACCAACACCTGCTTTCATTCTCTCACTCCCCTAAGATACTCCGGCTATAAGAAAAAGGCTTCTGGATGCTTCACGAGCAGATGCTCCAAAAAAAAGCCAACACAAACAGGAAGAGGAAGTCTATTAGGCACGCAGAAAACATCTGGTAGCTCAGTGGTTATGGTTTAGTGAGTAGAGGATTGGGAATTCAACTCCCAGGACTAGCAAACATCCAGTGATGGTCCATGAGCGAGACCTTTAACCTTCTGCTGCTGTTTTGGTCTTGGACTGGATTCAGGATTAAACTATTGTCAGGAAGGTTGTGAGAAGGACTAGAAGTGATCATGAACTAAATATTAATGTGTTTTAGATTTGGTGCTTGTTCATGTCTGTCCTGCTCTGAAGCTTTTATCCAAGTAGTATTTTTGGATCAGTACCATCTGGCAATACGTGTAACTTTGGGTTGCTTCTGGACATTCCTTCTCTTCTCACATTGCCGACCTAAGCAATTTCAAGGAACATCTGGCCATGAAGGCGACACCTATGCTTGTTTAGTCGTTTAAAGACTAGACTATGCTCCACAATCCTGGCAGATCGTTACAGACGGAGCTGTTCTGTTCTCGGCTTAAGGCGGTGGAATGAACCTTCTCTTGGTGTCCAAACAGCTTAGTCTTCGAATAGTCTCATCTCAACAACAAAAACTCGAATTGGGTTGTTTTTTCTCGCAATTTTTTCTTAACTTGATGGTATTCATAGCCTCCTACTGAGTGATCCAGAATGTTCTTGTGCATCAAGAATGTAGAGACTGCTCAGAGTACATTTCAGGACCTGAGGAGGCGTCATAGACGAAGAAAAAGCTGAAGACTTTTGCATTCTTTGACTTTGTTGCTTGGTTTTAATTTCTAGGTTCTCAAGAAGAAACCTTTGAGAATGACCCATTCTGAGTTTATAGCAACCATCTGTAGTTTCTCGAACCAGCAAAAGTACTGGAAGTTTATTTTTACAACTTGGAAAAAGCACTCCAATAAGAGATCTCCATCAAAAATAATCACTCCAATGGAATCTAGTGGAGAAGGTCGACTCCAAAAGGGAAACATATTTAATCCTTGCTGACAAACTCATAAAAAAATAAAATATTAAAAAAAGAAACGATGCTGAAAAGACCATGGTTCTCCATGGTTCTCCGTTTATTCTTTCACAGTCCTGAACCCCACTGCTCATTCTAATCCTCCAGCACTAAACCTTTTAGTGTTTTCCTGCTATAACCAACCTCGTCTACTCGTCCAGCGTTTAAAGAGCAATAAAAACAAACTAAAGCTTTCCAACACAACAATACAAACATCTCATTTAATCTTCAATTCATTTCCAACACAAATAACACAGTTTGGAGTTTTCTCCATCTCCATCTCCATCTCTGTTAGATAAACAGTGAGCGTGTGCTCTCTGGAGGCTTCATTGTTCATCTTACCTGGAACGACCTCGAACAGAAACTTGCCGGCTTCATCTCCACTGCAGGGATGTTCGGTCACACGATTCCCTGGCAGGAAGATGGCACCCTGCAGAACACCAGAAGTTACGGAAAGCTCCAGAAAACAGTAAACAAATAGCAAAACCAGCAATGCAGTAAGATATTTCTGTAGAAACATACAGGATATGGACAAACGTTTGTAGAACACCTGAGCATTTGCTTCTTTTTGAACATCCTATAATAACCTCCACTCTTCTGGTTCAAGATTTGTGGAGATTCATGTAGGTACAAGGGTGTTAGTAAAGTCAGGTACTGATGTAGGTGAGATGAGGAGGCCTTGTTTAATAGGGTTGAGGAGCTCTATAGCCAGAGATCTTCCACTCAAAACCATGAAAAGCAGAACTTCATGGAGCTGGCTTTGTGCACAGGAGCATGGTCATGCTGGAACAGGTTTAGGGCTCCTAGTTTAAGAAATAGGAAAATTCTATGCTCTCCAAGAGATATGGTACAATTGTGTGCCACCAACTTTGCCCCTGTGCACAAAAATCGAGCTCCATAAAGATCTGCTTTGCACAATTTGGAGAGGAAGATCTTGAGTGGCCTGCTATAGAGCTCTGATCTCAACCCTATTAAACACTGATGAATGTGAACCCTGACTGCACCCCAGGTCTCCTCACCTTCTCACCTACATCAGTACCTGACTTTACTAACACCCTTGTGGCTGATGAACACAAATCTCCACAAGCACACTCCAAAATCTTGTGGAACATCTGCCCAGAAGAGTGGAGGAAATTAGAAGAGCAAATTGGATTAAATGGGGAAGACGATGCTCAAAAGCACATGTCGTACTAATGACCGGGTTTTCGCAAACTTTTAGCAATACAGTGTATCTGGAAAAGTCCCAATGTTTTGGCAGTAAAAACTCTCGCTCTCTCACTCCTGTACTTTAGACCAACATTTTTATCCAGTAAACTGCACCCAGACGTCACCCACCAGTTTTACATCCGTAACACTTTAGTGTAGAAGGAAACACGCAGCAATTAGTTAAATTAGATGTTTCCCAAATCGTCCAAAATAAACATTCACACCCTTTGTTTTTGCTTCCACCCTCAAACCAACCCTGTATTTTCAGGCAGGAAAGACACAATCTGCATATTTATATACACTACGTGGAAAGATCTTTTACCAAAACAACAACAACAACAACAACAAAATGCATCGTTCTATTTCGTATCTTCACATCTGTTTTTTTGGTTAGTTCTTTTTTTTATTCTATCCTGTTTCTTTGCTATTTTCCCTTCACGTGAACTTCAAACCCGCTCCAGCATGACAATGCCCCAGTGCACAAAGACAGTTCCTTGAAGATCTGCTTTCCACGGGTTGGATTTGGTGAAAGATCTCCTGCTATGGAGCTCTGAACAACTTTGTGATGACTGTAAACACTGACTGGACCCCCAGGCCTCCTCACCTTGCCTCCATCAGTACCTGACTTTACTGACACCCTCGTGGCTGCATGAATCCCTACAGATCTTCACAAAATCTAGTGGAACATCTTCCCAGAAAAGTGGAGTTTACTATAAGAGTAAATGGAGATTAAATGTGGAATGGGATGTTCAACAAGAAACTCAAACCATCCTTATGCTCAAGTGTCCATTATGGGAACACAATCAATTCTTTTGGTTGTTTTGTGGGGTTTTTGGGCTGAAAGGAGACATTTTGAGATTTTAAATCTCAAGCAGCTGCTCTCTGATTAATCACATTTCAAAAGGTTAGGATAAAAAGATCAAATGTTAAACATCACACAGATGTGTAGCTGATGTGAGCTCGGAATTCATTTAACACTCTTCATAGAAATACAGCACCGCAGATGTGCGCGTGTGTGTGTGTGTGTGTGCGCGCGCGTGTGTTTTGAGAATGAAATGTAAAAAAGCCGAAAATTCATGCATGCGTGTTTCTAAATGTGCCCAGAGCAGAACACAGCACGAAAGCCTCCACCGTGGAGCTCAGGAGAAGAATTAGTGCCAGTCTCACACCAATCAGTGTGTATTCAAAATGATGAAAGTGTGTGTTACGTGTTAGAGCTTCTGCTCTACTGGTCTCCAAAACACTCTTCAATTAGTCATCAGCACCCGACGCACCGAAACCTTACGCTTTAAATCATCACGATGGTGTTTCATTTTCCTCCTTTATTTTTACACAGCTTCATCCTGAGTTCTCTGGATTCTGATTGGTCAGAAGGTGTTGATGAGTTCCTGAGAAGTGCAGCTGCAAAATCGTAGCTTTAAATTAATACCCATGCACTCATTCTAATACGTTATCGTTTCTATAGCAACAGCTTGTACATAATCTTTATGACGAGAGAACAGTTTTCCATCTCATATATAAAAACACATCTTACTTTCAACAATCACAGTTTGTAATCACTGTCCAATTGCTGTAAAATACGTGGAATAAAACATTTTGAGAATGTGTTGCTATTGGAAGACACAAATCCATTAGGGTTTTTTACTCGTCCAGAAAATCCTGACATTTTCATTATGGACACAGGGTTCGAAATTGGGCCCATAAACTGGCCTGATGGTGGCGCTAGAGCTTTGCCAACACTAGGCCCAAATTTGGTCGGAATGTTCATTAGACACTAGGGGTGTAACGGTACACAAAATTCATGTTTGGTACGTACCTCGTTTTTTTTTTTTTTTTATGTCGTGGTTTAGTAAAATTTTGCCACAGTTACAAATGCAAAGCATTAAATTGCTCGTCATTTTTTATTAACGTTTTAATTTTTGGTAACGTTTGCAAACAGTTTTTACATTTTTTCAAAATGATTTTGAATAAAATGCCTGCAAGTTAAAACAAGAATTGCATTCGTTAGACTTGTGCATCGTACCAAAAGTCCGGTTCGGTGTAACGTTACACTCCTATTAGACCCTAAACACTAATCAGTGTGACAAATTTCACAACTTTTTACAAGATCATTCTATAGACAGCATTAACACATAAGCACTTTAGCTAGAAGAAGAAGAAGAAGAAGAAGAAGAAAAAGGAGAAGAAATGAAGTATATGATGATTAGAAGGCACTGTGAGATGATTTCTTCATCCTGAACTGTATGTTCCCTGATGAATCACCGAGTGAAAGGGGAAACCCTAATTATCCCCATTACCCAAAAGTAGCTCATGACCTCTGTGACCTTGTCACCTCTTTCCTTTTAAACGCACTGCTGGTGTGGCAGCCTGACCTGCTCTGTTCCCCAGTCAATAAACAGAGAGATCTGAGAGCTTCCTGCCGACAGGTCACTTTTCACAAAACCGGACTTAAAGCGGAAACGTTACCTGCAGCCCCTCGTGAAGCTCGTTAATGAGCCTCGTAAAGGTGATGGAGAGGCCGCGACCCGTTTGATGCGGATCAGAGTTCTGAGTTTAGAGCGTGGAAGCCGTGCAGCTGATCTACGACTGACCTCACCAAGCGACTATCGCTTAAAGTCACCGTTATCACCAGACAGCAAGGAAAGATGGAAAAGCCTTCGCTTTGAAGTAGTTTAATGTATGCGAGACTGCCGGAAGCTTTTCCGCTCCTCTTTCCCAGCAGGACATGGAGAGAACTCAGAGCTGGCGTTTCTGCACAAATAGCCACCAGGTGACAGATGGTTAGAAGATTCCAGAGGAAATTAAGGCTGATAAATCTCAAAAATAAGGATGTAGATTTATCACTAAATATAAAAACTTCACTGTGACTTACTTCGCCACTATATTTTAATCAACAGTTACCATTTTGCATGGCAGAAGAGGCAATATCGCCAACTACAGGGCATCGAAGGTACTACTTGCGATGTGTATTTTAGCTCCAAATGAAGCTCCTCTGCATCCAATGATTAGCTTTTAAACATTTTTCTTTTTTGTGACATGATCTTGTAAATGTGTTTGTTGATTGAAGATCCCTTTTGGAAAGATCGCTTTACTACTGTGTCTTAGAATGTTTTTGAACTTTGTTTCATTCTCACATGTTGAAGAGGATGTTGATGGTTAATGCAGTGTTAATGAGGTGTACAACTTGATTTGTATTTTAGAAAATAAAACCTCACAAATCAACTCTTCTTGGCTTTTCACCGACACGTGTCTCTGTTTGAGGACTCGTGCATCTTTGAGCCTATGTTCAATACGAGTCAAATACTGTTCCAATCAGATACTCGAAGACTTTTACTCAAGTCATATTGGAATTTTAATTTGAACTTTACCTTGTAATGGAGTAAGTTTTGCAGGAAAGTACCTTTACCTTCACTCAAGTATGGTTTTCAGGTTCTCTTTACACCTCTGCCTATGGAGGCCATGCATTATAATAGTTATTCTTTCTATTTTTAAAATTTTTTCATGTTATAGCAACTTAATTTTCTCATGATTTTAACACAACAAACATGGTTTCCTCGTGACCAGCATGTGCCAGCAAGAAGAACGAGATAACGAGAAGACACTATAGAAAGCGATATTATAATGCATGGCCTCTTAGCACTTCTGCATCTGCCAAATAATATAGTCACATTTCTAATACATTTTCCAAAATTCCTGAAATGATCGCAGTCTTAAAAAATATCAGTAAACGCAAACCCAGTTGAGAACTTGAGCGTATCCAAATTGCTCAACACACAAACACAAAGATTTTCCAATGCATAGTGTGTCAAGCTCCTAGTCAGGTCACTTGAAATCAATGTTTATATCACAGCTCAGCCAAAAGCACCCTGGCGTCTCGCTGCGTGAACTATCGATGTTCTCAAACATCAACAGCCACATCTCTCTTTCCATGGTTACTACTTTGGGGCAGGAGTTCATTTCCCAGCATGCCCTGTTACCTCTGTGATGTCCTGCAAAGATTTGGCAGAAACTTGTAGCTCCACATTAACACTGCGAATCTGTGTTAATGGTTCTAAAGGGTTCTTTGAGTGGTTGAAAGGTTTGGTTTTCTAGAGAGAATCTTTCTAGAGATTTTTATTATTGTGAAGAATTTTACATAGAATCTAGATCTTCACCCGAAAAAAAGATTTGTTGTACAATGTCAAGTCCAGCTCTCTTAAACTGAGCTGGTTCAGGCAGTTTAGAAGGTCCTGAAGGTCAGCTCCCAGTGGACAATCAGTCACGTTCCACCAGATGGAGACCTTAGAGGAAGACACAGGAGATGTTGGAGTGATTATATCTCAGCGTTGGGATTGGGGAAAACGCCTGGGAGGAGTTCAATCATCACTATCATTGGGTCCTAAACTGGTGCTTTTTTTTTTTTTTTTTTAAACTGACCTTCATGCCTGGTCCTTTGGGCTTTTGGTCTAAAGTGTGGACTGCAAAGATCTGTGAGAACCGGATGTTTGCTTACAGTGACACTACCACTCACTAGTTTCCAGGGTTGGAGGTTAGCCTAACACGCCGAAAGGAATTTTCTCCTCTAGCAGGAGAGATAAATGGAGTTTCAGAGAAGCACGGACAGCGTATTTGTTATGCCGCTGATGTTTCTCTCTAATTACATTTGGCTCTCTGGTGGGAGGCAAAGCTTCCATGGTGTGAGCTGAGTTATGGGAATGCCCCCATCGTGGAGTGCAGCTAAGCTCAGACAAGATCAGAGAGCCTCTTGTCTGTTTGTTTATGAACTGTCTGGGACAGATGAGACAGACCTGAGAGAGATGGATGACAGAAAAACAGCAAGCAGCCTGATGGCGCTGGTCACGCTGAAAACTTCAAAATCCACTGGTCTTTGAGGAATCAATTAGGAACATCTGTGGCCTCATAAAAAGTGCATTTAACCTTGACCTCAGAGCCTAATCTGTTAGTAAGCCGCTGCATATGGGATACCAGTGGTGCATTTACAGTATTTCCTTTACTATTGATGGACTTTGGAAGACACTCTCTCTGTCTTCCTTCCAAGTCCTTACAAGGTTCTCCAGCTCCAGATTCTCACTACAATACTGTGTTTACTCTTTACACCTAAATAAACACCAGGTATGTTTAAAATAATTTGCAGTGCAAATGAAGACTTTGCTTTTGGAAACACTTATAAAAAAAAAATACTGTATATGGGAAACACAATGTGGACTAAAGAATTGGGACACCTGACTTTCCAGCCATTAAGTTGGAGGCACACACTTGTATCAGAGGTCTTTGAATGCATCTTGTAGCATGAAATTTGGCCTTCACTTGAACTAGGAGACCCAACCTTGTTCTTGCATGACAATGTTCATGTGCACAAAGCCAGCTCCATGAACATCTGTTTGACGTGTTGATCTCCTGCTATAGAGCACCGACCCTATTGAACAACTAATGTGAACACTGACTGCACCCCAGGCCTCCTAACCACATCTCACATACATCAGTTTGTGAACTCTTTACTAACACCCTTGTGGCTGGATGAATCTTCAAAAAATCTAGTGGAACATTTTCCCAGAGAAGTGGAGCTCATTATAACAGCAAATGAGGATGAAATATGGAATTGAACAAACTGCTCAAAGTCCTGATAACCCAAGTTTAAACCCAGACCTTCTCCACTGGTGTGTTTTTCAGAGTTTTTTCAGCTTATCTACGAGAGCAGACTTGCAGGATTTGCAGGGATGAACTGCGTTAAACCCGTTTCAGAAGTACTAATCATCCGCACACTAATTCTAAGTTGTTAGACGTGTGTACATCACAAATCTGTTAAACGCTGCTCCATCCTGAAACGAGTCCTGCTGAGCGATTTTTCCTCTCTGAAAATTACCTTCAGCGATCATGTAACAGTCTGGAACGGTGGACCTTCGACAGAAACTAATAGCTTCGGCTTGAGGAAATTATCCGTCATACCCCAGAACACGAGCAGCATCGAGAGCTGAAACTGAAGAGGTCCAGAGTTGTGATTAACCTCAGACTTTCCATTACCTACATACAAACACCTACTGGATTTATTCCATTCACTCGCTGAGACTCTTCATCAATACGAGAGAGAGAGAGAGAGAGAGAGAGAGAGAGAGAGAGAGAGAGAGAGAGAGAGAGAGAGAGAATAAAGGGTAGTGC
>NC_139589.1:24332668-24335168 GCF_946808225.1 Silurus aristotelis
ACTCAAAGGCACATATTTCCGAAAGTCTTTCCCCTTCAGCTCTGGTTAGTGTGTATAAATAATGGCACCCACGTTGCTTCTTTGACGGTTTTTTAAACGGATTTGGGGGCGGGGCTACATTTGTGATCTCATTTCAAGAGTGCTGTGTCTGTCTTTAAACTGGTCCTCTGGACTGGATGAGTAGAAAAACAGCCGTTTATTTGATTCGTCACATGAAAACATCTGACCAGTGAGTCATGTGTGAGACACACTGCTGGACTTTTTCTCCCCCCTGATGGAAGTTCTGATTCTGCTGCATTTACATGAGACATTTCTCTGCCTGGAAATAAGGGCTGAAGAGAGAGAGAGAGAGAGAGAGAGAGAGAGAGAGAGAGAGAGAGAGAGAGAGAGAGAGAGAGAAAGTGACCTTCATCGCATTACCCTGGAAAATAGCAAAATCACAGAACGTGACTCATGAGTCGTCCAGCTTTCGGCTCGTCTCAAATACGAAAAAAGGTCCATAAGCGCTGATGTTGCTGCTGCAGTTCTGCTTTTACAGGATGTTTGTGCTGATGATTTATTAAAGCGTTTTTTTCTGCCAAACAGCTCATCAACTTTCATTGGATTTCTGCTCCACGTGTATCCAATTGAACTATTCAGGTTCATAGCAGAAGCTGGGACACGTCTCCAATAACATCTTCCTGCTTTTTCTTTAATTTTCTTTCAATCAGCATGAAATCACATGCACCAAAAAAATAAATACATAAAAAATCGAATCGAATGCAACGCTGTGATGCTGTGATTCAAATTAGTGAAGCTACAAAGATAGTAGACGTGAAAACTCGGCGAGTTTCACGTCTCGGATTTTTTTTTACGTTATTTTGTGTGCAGAAGTCAAGAAATGATGCGTGTTGTGTGATGAAAGAATGTACAGTGCCTGTAGGGGGCGTCTGTGTGCATGTGATTGATGAACATGCAGGTAGAAATTAAACTGAAATTGCATTCATTCTGGTTGTTTCAATCGAATTTATTTTGCAAGATTTTTTTTTCAACAACACGCCAACCTGCAATTTAGTAAATTCCCAGTTTATTCCCATTAATTCTTATGGAAAGATTTCAGTCTTGAAAATTTCCGGAAAATTCGCAACCCTACCTTAATGATTAAATGCGTCTTACAATTATTACAATTATTTCTAAAACTGAGTAATTGAGGGTTGAGGACATTGCTGAAGGGCCGAGCTGCTGGAGCTGAGTGATGCTGGGATTTGAACTCATGACCTTCTGACCAATCAGAAATTCAGATAAAATAGCGGTGATTATTTATAGGCCAAAAAAACTTTGTTTAGCATTTTTTAAGAAACTGAGCCAAGGGTTTTAATGTCAAAATTTTTTAAATGATTAATTTAATTTAATTTAATTTAATTTAATATTCTAAAGGGACAATTTGTTCCCTTCAAGGTTGAAAACACTGCAGAAGGATGGCGTCTGTACCTGCGCTGCCCAATCGTCTGTTTTTTTTAAGGTTTTCTAATTGCTGAATCTGCAGCGTGTGTGTTTGTTCCACGTCTCAGCCTGCGTCCATCTGTCTCGCTTAATCTGTCTCCTCGTCAAACATCTGAGATCATCTGCGAGACGCAGCAGAATGCATTGTGTTCAAAACAAAACGATTTGTATTAAATGCACGTCTTTGCCTGTTCCTTGGGCTCAGATCCTCATCTTCTGTCTGCGTTCTGCTGGAAAACCACAACCTTACAATCCAATATGAAAACACTGTAATGGTTTCCATCATGGAAGGGGAAATAATGTGATTGTTTCCAGATCCCAGTTTCCATGCGTAGATGGTGAACATTTGACTAAAATACAATAAGACACGAGGGATTATTAGGAGCAGCTTTAAGTCCATTAGAAACCATTAAGGGACCATTTAAAACCAGTGGACACCATTTAGAAACAAATAATTAATTTTTAGAAACCATTCAGCAACAATGAAAACCAGTGGAAACCATTGGAAATCATAAGAAACCAGTAAAAACCATTAGAAGCAAATAGGAATCATTAGAAACCATTAGCCTCTCTCTCGCCTACTTTCTCTTTTAATCCCGGCCACTGCCTCATATCATCGTGCTAATCTGCTCAGTTGTGGCTGTTGTGGTTTCCTTACATCTGCTGGGGGTTTTTCTTCCTTTCTTCCTTTTTTCTTTTTTTTTTTTATTTTTTTATAAAGACACCAAAAGCCCCTGTGGTTTCCTGAGTCATACGGAACATCTTAGGACGAGCGTTCGAACAACATCCATAAGTTTAGACTCCGCTTAGCGTACCATCAAAGGCTCTTCAGAACCCGCAGTGTTTAGCTTTCCGCTCGCTTCATGTCCTGCTCGAACACATCAGCACTACTGTCGAAAAAAAAAACAGCAGGGTTTCGTGCTGCAAAGAATTTCTCTGGAAATATCCTCCACTCGTGCTTTTGTGCTGAAGCGCGTGATGACAGGTTCAGGGGATTTCTGCCCAAGTGTTCACTGAG
>NC_139589.1:24340168-24342668 GCF_946808225.1 Silurus aristotelis
AGTAACACAAGTTACCAAACTGAACCCACAAAAAAGCACTAATTTGACTTCTGTTTAAAATCTGAAATCTCAACTCTGTGTGACTTTTAGCTTTGCTAGCTCTGTTAGCTTTAGTGTGATTGCTATGAATATTTGTTTACAGCTTGGAGAGCATTAGCGAGTCTACGCGAATGATTTAGCTCTGAGAAGAAGCACTAGCATTGCAGGAATACCTCCAAGCGTTAGCAAGTAATAGGCTAGCTTGTCAAAAACCTTGCATGGGCTTTGTACAGAAGACAATTCTTTGCTAGCACATGCAAGGTTTTTGAGAAGTTAGTTTTATGGTTTTTGAGGGACACATACATGTTCTTTTTTGTTTCTATCCAATAAATTCGGCAATGTGACGCTCTTAAGATTTCCTTTGATCCAACAAATCTATAAATGTCCAGATGTTCCACTTTATTTTCATTAAAAAATCCTTCCTTAACAGTTCGTTTCTCCAAACATTCAACTGAAAAACTTGTAAAACTTGCCAAAGATGTTCTTCACTAGTTAGAGATTTCTTTCTTTCTTGTGATCCAGTTCTTTCCAGAGCAGTTCAATAGGATTTATGTTCAGTGACTGAGCAGGTCATTCCATAGATAGATATCGCTCCAGACGACTGTTTGCTTTTGGACGTGCACTTCGGATCATCGTCTGGTTGTATGATGAAGTCGGTTCCAATCAGCTCCAGTCCAGACGGAACTGCATGATGTAATTGCATGTGAAGTATGAAATGAGAGCCGTGTTGGTTCATGATTCCTTTCACTTTCTGGAATAAGCCTCCAGAACAAGAAAAACCCTCAAACCATTAAGCTTCACCTCCATGTGTGAGTGTGGGGGTGAGGGAGTCTGATCACATCTTCTCACCTGTTCTCCATCTCACACAAGTTCTTCTATTAGAAACAAAATCGTCACATTTGGACTCCACTGAACTTTCTTCTACTCATTCACTGTCCATTTTTTGTGTGTTTTTGCCTTTTACTGAGTTTGTTGCATAGAAACAAAAGGAACATGCTCATGTCCCAAAAACCCTTAAGACCCTTAAGATTTAACGCATTTCTAATATCATCCGTTATCCGTCCTTCCTCTGAGTCCTCTATCGCCCCCTTATCAACCGTATGAGGTGGTATCCAAAAGTATCGTGACTAGTTTTGTAACACGCCAACAGCACAAGGCTACACGCACAGTCACAGGGAGCACAGACTAAAGACACCATCCCAACACAATCTCACTTCCGACCCCACCCTACTCACCAGATTTGGCAGATGTGACTTCACCCTCTTTCTGAAGGACATTCAGCTCAAATCTCGCCGTTTGACACCGTTGTGGAGATCTGCCGCGAATCGCAGAAGGTGCTTGAGACGCTTTAAAAAGAAGACTGAGAGCTGTGTTGCTGTGCAAGGGGACTATTTTGAAGCTGATTGTAGATAAATAAAGCACTTTCTTGTAAACAGAGCGAGTCGCGAAACCTTTTGATACCTCGTACTAACGTTTCTGACCGGTCATTCACGAAGAAACCGTCATTTGAGCTTCCAGATGAAAGTCGTTTCTTCGTCATGTGCATAAATAGCAACTATTAGCCAAAGCAAAGTCAATACCACTAGAGTGTAAATGTTTATACAGTGTGTATGTGTTTGTGTGTAATAACTGCAACCACCTGTCTGTCTGTCTGTCTGTCTGTCTGTCTGTCTGTCTGTCTGTCTGTCTGTCTGTCTGTCTGTCTGCATATTTGTGTCTGGACCTGACAGCTGCTCCTCTCTCTCTTGTCCTACAAATAACCATGAAAGAGCCATGATCTTGTGTGTGTGTGTGTGTGTGTGTGTGTGTGTGTGTGTGTGTGTGTGTGTGTGTGTGTGTGTGTGTGTGTGTATTTGGGTGTGTCTGTGTGCTTGTGTAGGTGTTTCAGTGGTCTCAAAAGTGGAAGAATGAGAAAAAGGAGATAAACACAGTAATTAGGAGTGTATATGGGTGTGTCTTTTGTTCTTGGTCTCTTTACAGTAGATTTTTACTCCCTAGTTAATGATAAGTGAGTAAATTGTATCGGAAACGTATTTCGTATTTATAAAAAATGTTATGGACAATTTCAGTTATCACTACTTTATATTAAATATATATAACATTAATATTTGTATAAATATATACAGAGAACTAGTTAGTATTAATAGCTACATGTCAGTGTACCGTTAAAGAGAAACGGTTCTGAGCATCGTAGATACACTGTTTGAGTTAATGCCAAGAAGCTACAATTCACAAGTCACGTTTTTTTATTTAGCACGTGATTTACGTTTGTCTATGATTGCCACTTGCCTGTTCTCCCTTTGTTCTCTGCACCCTTCGCATTTAATTTATTATCTATTCATTATTATTCGTTATTCATGATCAGGTTATTATTTTTCTTTTTAGACTATACCGCCAAAAGTATTGGGACACCTGATGTTTTTCCACCCTCATGTGGTTCTTCACATTTGTATCGGACGTA
>NC_139589.1:24350168-24392668 GCF_946808225.1 Silurus aristotelis
AAGATCTTCTACTTTAGAGCTTTGACCACACACCTCTTGAACACCTTTGGGATGAATTGGAACGCTGGGAAATGCAGGGGAAAAGTCACAGATTCTGTTTGAGTGTGCGGTTTTCTGATGAAGCCTCAAATGAAATTTCACACGTTACACATTACTGCTTATAAAGATACTTTATCTGATATTTCAGCTCTTTTTCAGCAAATCTTCTATCTGAAAATCTTAGCCGAATTCTCTACGTCGGCTAACTAGCATGATTTTCTGTAACGTCTCCCAATAAATAAGTCGTAAAATTATTAGCTGACTCTGCTGTCTCGCTCCTTTTACAATTTTCCGATCCTTATTGTTCTTATAAAACTTTTTAAACTGTACATTTGTGCCATTATTAGCAATTCATATTTATTTTTAGCGCTTTATAATGATGCTAGTCACTTTTAAGGATTAGCCAACCGACTTATTTCATGTATCAGATGCTTATAAGCACCTTTGCATCATAAGACTGACATAAACATAATGTCATATTACATGAACAGCGTTCTTTTAGCTTTGATAATCGTCATGACAACTTTCATAGTAGCTTGTGATGCTAATCGTTCACTGTAGTTAGCGTATGATGTATGACAGATGCTTTGTCAGTCATAATATCTGTTATAACACAAGTCACTGGTGATTGTATTATGAGGTCATTACTATACGTATAGAATGTTTGATGCAATAGTGTGAGGGGGCGGAGCTACTGGCACATTACAGTTTATTCCCATTAGATTAGGTGTGTGTGTGTGTGTGTGTGTGTGTGTGTGTGTGTGTGTGTGTGTGTGTGTGTGTGTGTGTGTACTTCATCTCTGTTCTCATAGACTACAGGTTTCAAGGGCATCGACCTGTGGCCCCTCCACATCAAGATCTTCAAAGGGTTAAAGGTCAGGAAGCAGCCTTTAAAGGGGACAGCTGTGGTTCTAAAACCTGGAGATGTTTGTCTGGTGGTGTTTACTGAAGCTGGGGAGAGCAAGAACAAGAATCTGCTGGTTTGGTGAGAGTTTCTGGGTGCTGATACATTCCTCAGAAGACACACGCGCGCACACACACACACACACACACACACACACACACACACACACACACACACACACACACATTTGTCTCACTATACTTTAAGGGCCTTCCTTGCATACTTACATATAACCTTCACTCAATAACTGTTGCTATGACAATGGAAATTTTGGATCATTTTTCCTCCTGTGTGTGAAGATAGAAAAACTAAAAACATGTCATTTTAAATCATTAGCATAAATTTAATTGCTTTATAATTAAGCTAGTCATGTATAGTGATTGGCCAATAAACTTGCAACTATCTGTGTTTCCAGAAACCCAGAATTATTGGTCAGATGTTGGTTCATTTTAATTTCTTTCACATAAATGGATGTTTTTGGAGCAAAAACAAAAAGTGCATTAAATTTTACAACATAATTCACACAGATGAAGATGTTTAAGTGAGTGAAGAAGAAATGAGGAAAAGCGTGCAAAGGAGAAATATTTCAGTCTGTAGCGCCCTCAAGTGGATACAATACAAATTTGCGATCGTATGATTTGAATGATTGAGGTTGTGATTCGACATTTATATTAGAGCTGTTAATCGATTAAGATATTTAATCGTAATTAATCCCAAATTAGTTGCACATTTCGATCTGTTCTAAATGTATCTTACTTTATATGAATATTACTTTAAAAGTTTCAAATACTACAATCCACATGGGCAGGGACACATAGGGATGCTTTATGCAAACGAAACCGGACTCAACATACAACATAAAGACAAATTATTTTAGTAAATGTTTTAATTATGGTGTTTTGAATTATGTAAATCATCGGAACACCGAACGTAATTCTCGTCATGCTTCCACACGGACGGATTTAATTGCCGGATGTGTTCATCATGAAGGATTTTAGTGTTTGTTAGTGATTTTTCGGAAATTCTTCAGTAAACTGTAATTATACAGATACACGAAAAAAAAAAACACTTAAGTACAGGAACGAATTACATTTACTTCATTACTGTCTACTGGACTTTGTGCATATGAAACGAGAAGACATTTCACAAACCCTGGGTAGAAAACAAGTCGATTTGTAGCAGAAACCAAGACCATAAGACTTAAACTTGTGGTTTCTACACAGTTTCTAGCTCCATACTTCCAGTAGATGGCCTCAGACCCTCAGCTCTCAAGTCTCAGACTGGAAATCATTTGCTGGACGAAGCATGTTGAGTTGGAGTGCGTCCTGGGATTTTGGCAGAAGGAACCATCAGATTTCTATATAATTTTGTGTCAGTTTTCTATAAAAAGAATGAAACCATGTTGAGTTATTAATCGTGTCAGTTATTAAAGAAAGTGGAACATTAAAGCCCACAGAAGAGCTTCAGTGCTTCTCAGCACCATCCATACTGTAGCAATGAACCAGTTCTGGATGAAGGTCTTCTCTCAGATGGATTTCTGATGCTAATGTTGGACACCATGGTGCTGTGTAACAACACGGATCACACATAATACTTGCTTGTAAGAAACTGGAAGAGCACGCTTGGGGCTATTTTATAACGCGTTTCTGAGTTTAGTGGCATCCTATAGGGCACAGCATCACGTTTTATGTTCAGGGAAATCCTAAAGGCATTTTCTCACATTTCCACACATGTACATTAACAGCACATTTGGGTACAATTATTTCTGTATTCTTGCACGTACCATCACATTTCAGGGCACTGCATAATGTTTTCTTGTATATAAAGGCAATCTGAAGAGGACTTTCTTCATGTTTGAGACTCTAGAAGACACTTTATCGTGTGTTTTTTAGATGTAGTAAAGCCTCTAGGGCACATGGTGACATTTTATTTTGTTGAAAGTGCACTTTAGCAGGAACCTCATTACATTTTGCATTACACACTCACGTTTTCTCACACAGTGCCATTCTAAATTTTCCTGCATCCTATAGGGCACTGCATGACTTTTCTGATGCACAGTGGCTTTCTAGAAGGCACTTTGTTAAATGTTCACATTGGATCACCCAATAAAGAAATAATAACAGAGAGCACTTAATGGTTTTTTGCATGTAGAGGAAATCTAAAGGAGAACTGTATTGTGTTTCCTCACATGTAAGTAAGCCTATAGGGCACAGTATCAAATTATTTGCTGGATGGGCACCTTCTCACATTTTTATAACCCTATAGGGCACTGCATCACGTTTTCTTAACCCTATAAGGCACTGCATCACATTTTCATAACCCTATAGGGCACTGCATCAAATTTTACTTAACCCTATAGGGCACTGCATCACATTTTCATAACCCTATAGGGCACTGCATCACATTTTCTTAACCCTATAGGGTACTGTATCACATTTTCATAACCCTATAGGGCACCGCATCACATTTTCTTAACCCTATAGGGCACTGCATCACATTTTCTTAACCCTATAGGGCACTACATCAAATTTTCTCAACCCTATGGGGCACTTCATCACATTTTCTGGCAAAATGTAGCATACTAGAAGGCACTGTATCATGTTTCATTAACTGTAATAAAGCCTATAGGGCTCACATATTTGCTGGTGAAAGTGCATCTTCTCACATTTTCTTGAACCCTATGGGGCACTGCATCAGATTTTCTGGCATCTTTTATGACACTTTATTACATTTTCACATGTAGAGGCAGCCTAAAGGGCATTTTACCACTTTTATTTCCATGTCAAGGGCAGCCACTGACAACTGAATGCAAACAGTGTTTCAGAGTAACTGGCTCTTCACCCTGAGAATGACCTTCGGCCTGACCATTAACCTGTGAGGACTTTACACTTGTGTTACCGACATTCCCCTGAAGCACAAGATTCCTGTGTTTATGTGACGCTGCTGCTGGAGAGCGTGCAAAAGCGCGCCCTCGTCCACTTCAAAGCCTTCACGAGCGAGGTGGGAACTCTGTGGAATTTCAAACCTCTAATCAGTTATTTATTCCCAGATTTAGATATCCGATTCATTGTTTGTGACGCAGTGAACCCAGAAGGCTCTTCATTTCCTAGAAGGTCACGGCCCGGCACTCGGCGATGTACTGGAGTGCGACTAATAAACAAGTGTCGAGGGTCTGAGGGCACTTTGTTGTAAATCACACTTATTTACTGGGCTTTGCGCACACCTTTGTTTTGTGAAGGGCGACGTTGACGTGTTTCGGGGAGAACGATAACAGGCTTTTCTCACCACGGACTTCCTGTTATTCACAGCAGGGTCTTTGTTTGGCTGGAGGGCTCCACGATCTTCAGCTCCCTGGGGAAGGAAAAAATTCTACATCCATTCATAACCTCTCTCTCTCTCTCTCTCTCTCTCTCTCTCTCTCTCTCTCTCTCTCTCTCTCTCTCTCTCTCTCTCGCTCTCTCTCTCGCTCTCTCTCTCGCTCTTTCTCTGCTTTATCTTCTTAACCAGGTCATGATCATTCATGACTTCTTATACAAAAAAAAGAAAAAAAGAACATACAAACGTAAAATTTTTAATAAATGCAAAATAAATAAAAAATGAATGTGCCGGTTTTGTAATCAGCAGCATAATCTGCTTAAATCTTTTTAAATAAATTTAAATGTGAAATATTCAATTTGTATTAATTCATATTAATAGAATTTTATCATAACAGACAATAGAAAAATAACTGCAGTAATTGAAATGATATATTTCAGTGACTTTACTGACAATTAATGTTTAAAATAAAAGAATACAAATAAAAATATAAATAAAAAAAAGATCACACAAAAGTTTTTATTCTATTTAATTTTTTTCCAATTATTTTTACAGCACATTTTTACAGCACACTTTTAAAATAACTGTCACTCTTTTTTTATTAAAATACATAAAATTGTATTTTTAAATATATATATATATGATCAATTAAACATCAAATAAAGTACAGATTTAAAGTGTGTTTATTAAAGAGTCTAATTATTATATTTTTCACCTAAAACACACCTCCAGCTCGATCACACTCTGTTACATGGACGCCGTTTTTTTTGCCCGAGAAAAACAGCAATTAATCTTTGAAATTCCAACAAATTACTGACTTGAAGCAGTTTTTTTCTGATGTCTAAAGAGCACTGAGGAACGTTGAGGAAATAATGGATGAAAAAGAGAAAAATGATATGGAAAGGGCTGTAAAGTTTTTCACCAGATAATAATTTAAAAAATGTATTTAAACATTTTTTTATATTTTTTGTTGTTTATTCCTTTATTCTTTAACTTTCATTCATTCATCCATTCATTTTCTCCCGCTTATCCGTAATTCGGGTCGCGGGGGCAGCAGTCTAAGCAGGCCCCCGCCTTCTACTGCTGCCCAATCCTCACAGCGCCGTCCCTTACGGTCCCTCCTGCAGGTGGTGAGCCCACAGGAAGGCGGCCCCACGTCACTCCGACGTCACGGACCTTGATATTTTCCTCGTCAGGGACCCCCGGAGCATGGAGGGTTAAGGGCCTTGCTCAAGGGCCCAAGAGTGGCAGCTTGGCGATACCGGGGCCCGAACCCCAGACCCCCCGACCGGCAACCCAGCGCCCCAACCGCTGGAGCCACCACTCCCCCAATTCTTTAACTTTTATTGCAGTATTGACTATTAGCCAGGAGTTACCTTGTTAATATATCTAGAATCTAGAATATATTCTAAAATAGATACACGTCTAACCTGGGGTTAGCAAAGAAAACACAGTCCTGTATAGCGGGAATAAAACTCTCCTATAATATTAGATTCCATGACCAAGTTTGTGCTTTTTTGCTCCTTTTTTAACATCTCATTCCACACTGAGTCTCCATTTCCTGTTATAATAAGCTTCACTCCTCTGAGAAGATGTTCCTCTAGATTTTGTGGAGATTTGTGGAGATTCAGATACAATGGTGTCAGTAAAGTCAGGTATTGATGTAGGTGAGAAGGTGAGGAGGCTCCTGGGGTGCAGTCAGCGTTTATGTTCATCATGTTCAATAGGGTTTAGAGCTCTTCAGCAGGAGATCTTCTACTTCAACCCATGTAAAGCAGATCTTCATGGAGCTGGCTTTGTGTACTGGGACATTATCAAGCTGGAACAGGTTTGAGTCTTCTAGTTCAAGTGAAGGCCAAATTTCACAATGGATCCAAAGACGTCCAATACAATTGAGTGCCTCCAACAGTTTGGAGAAGAACCACATGAGGGTGACATGGTCAGGTTTCTCAGTACTTTGCTCCATGTTTTTTCACGTATTAATTATAGGTCCTCGGTATAATACTGTATGATATTTCAGAGTTGTGCATAAACGCAGGTTCTTTATGTTTTTTCTTCATCTCTGTGATGAGAAAAGCTGGTGAAGGAATCAGCTGTGTGAAAGGCGGTGTGTGAGGTTTTCCGTGTCCTTGTTGATGTTGAGGTGTTTGGAGTTGTGCTCTGGGAAAGAAGCGCAGAGGATCAACACTTCCGGGCGATCCGTACCGCTCCCGGCCTGTGACGTGTCCCGCTCGAAGAATCCCAGGCACTTTTTTTTCGCCTCCCGTCTCTGAACGAGACACAACAACAACAGGAAGTGGAGGCATTTTCACAGGTGTCAGGAAGTGCAGGAAATTAACAAGTGCGATGCTGGAAAACAGGCTCAATACGAACACTCGGGCCTCGCCAGGGTATTTATACTGCCGGTGGGGTATTTTGGGTGCGTGTGATGTAAGGTTCAGGCGGTGAGAAAGAGGAAGTCTGCTTTAATTTCAAGAAAACATTTATGTGTGGTGTTCATCTGATAAGTCAGAGGACATTTCAGTACAGGGAAACCTAGTTTTAGGACCAAGTTCTGGTTTATTGATGCTTGAGGTTATTGAGGTTTATGTTTTCTTTTTCCAAAAAAAAGGAAAAAATTTAAATTATATATCTTTTTTTCTAGCATATTTGTAGCAGAATATAAATTATAATAAAATTTAATATAAAGAATTATAAAATGACTATTAATATTACCACTTACAATATTTTATATTATAATACATTATATTATATTATATGAAAATATAAATAATAGTGAATTATCAGCTTTTGGTTAAAAAAGAAACATATATATATATATATATATATATATATATATATATATTTTTTTTTTTTTTCTTTCTCCTATTAAAATGTAATTTATTTATTTATTTATTTATTTATTTTATGCATTAATTTGTCCAGTAAATATCTATAGAACTACATTTCTGTTTCATTTTCAGCATTTCTTTTAAAGTAATAATTCATACAAATTAAATTGCAGTGAAAAGAAAATTCTAAATATTAAAATTGATCTTAGAATTGATGGGATCTTTTATTTAATTATTTATTTATTTATTTATTTATTTATTTATTTATTTATTTAACACTTATTCCAACTCAAAAGTCTACTTTTTTTTTTTGTGTGTATTTTTTTTCAATAAAAAATGTAAGATTTATATTTCAAAACATGATCCCATGAATTTAGAATAAAATAAATAAGATTGATCTATTAGGATATACCCCAAAAGTATTGGGACACCTAATATGATTTGATTCTTCCTCAAAATTTTCCCACAAAGTTGGAGACACACAATTGTATTGGACGACTTTGGATGCAGTTAAAAGTTTGCCTTCACTTGAACTAGGAGACCAAAACCTGTTCCAGCAGGACAATGCCCATGTCCACAAAGCCAGCTCTATGAAGTGGAGTGGAAGATCTCCTGCTTTAGAGCTCTGACTAAATGCTGACTGCACCCCAGGCCTTCTCACCACATCTCACCTACATCAGTACCTGACTTTACTAACACCCTTGTGGCAGAATGAATCTCCACAAAAACCACAAAATCTAGAGAAACCTCTTTCCAGAAGAGTGGAGGTTCATATAACAGTAAATGGGGACTGAATGTGGAACGGGACGTTCGAGAAGAAGCACATACCAGTGCTCATGTTCCTCTGACCTGAGTATTGTTCTAACAAACATGACCCATTAAACGACAGATATTTTCTTTATCATTTTATTTTTATTTTGTAGAAGAATTTAGCACCAAAGCCTGCACAAAAACAACACAACAGAACAAAAAAACATTTAAATGAAGTCACACAGAAGAAGAAAAAATCAACACAGAACATTTTGCGAGATGAATAGTATAAATTCAAGTAAAAGAAATCACAGGCAGAGACTGAGGTGGAAATCTGTATATATGGTATATGTGATTATTATCATCAAATGACAACAGACGGTTTATTGGATTAGGCAAAAAATCATCAGAAAATAAATGTAAAAAGATGTGTCCCGGTTTCTAATGAATGGATGTTGACGTACAGTATATCAGGCTGAAATAGTGACAAAGTGTATTATAATATCAAAATAAAACAAATAAGAACTTTTTATCGAACATACAGTTTTAAGTGTTAGGCCACGCCCCTTTCCCTCAATCAGACCCCAAACTCTACTAGCTATAACTGTGTTTTCTTTTTCCTGTTTTTTTTTGTCTGTGTTTATAGATAGATAGATATCAGATACAAACACACACAAAAACAAGTCTGTTTGCTGAAAGAGTGATGAGAGAACTGAAACTCAATGCTGAATTGGTAGCTACTGTATAAGCTTCATACTAGCTTTATTAACCTTGTAACTGAACTTGAATAAAACTAATCAGTCATGAACATTTTGTTTCAATATTTGTGTGTGTGTGTGTGTGTGTGTGTGTGTGTGTGTGTGTGTGTGTGTGTGTGTGTTTTATAAGTTTGCACACTTTGGTATAACACACTGGCTTGGATTTGACCCTCGTGGTCTGTTTGACTCAAAAATTTGTACCAAATACGTTTTTTGAATAAACGTTTTACTTTTTAAGTTACAGCTTTACCATAAATGTTAAAGCTAGCATCTCCATCACCGTATCAACAGTCACAGGTTACAAAGCTGTTACTATGGAAACAGTACGCGTTAATATAAACTGAACTTTCTGACTAATCGGAAATGAGAACCGGACAGCGCCATGGTGCTGGAACAAAAAGGGCTTCAATCCCGGTATTAATACAGGGTAGGGAAAAGAAAAGATTTTATAGAATATTAATAGACATTTTTTAATTGTATTAAAATATATCCCTTGTATTATAAAAAAAATTATATTATATGCTACATGCGGACCGTCCGAGCCGAGGGCCCGAACCGAGGTCGAAACGAGGCAAGACGAGAAGAGGCGAGATGAGATGAGCCTGTGTCAGTGAGGAGCGAGCGATTTCGGAGTGGACGATCGATCCGTGTGTCCTTCTCCCGCACCGCTGTTGCTACTGTTGTTGTTGTTGCTGCTGTTGTTGTTGCTGTTGTTGTTGTTGTTGTTGTTGTTGTCGTCGTCCCCTGACGCGACCTCGTTACCTACACAAACAAAAATGAATCAGTATAAAATAAAGACCCGCAGTAGACACAGAGAAGGTTGTGAAGTTCGAATCCGAACATTAAACCTCTGAAATTATCATTTGATATTAAGAATCAATTAATCAATTATTTAATGAACAGTTGGTTTCTGTTCTCGCTTACATTATAGCAGCTATGAACACTCGTTCTGTCATTATCGTCCATATGGAGGGCAAAATGGTCCCTGTGAGTGGTCTGTTGCTATAGAAACAATAACGAGCTCTACCACAGGGTCTCATTATTGTTTCTGTAGCTGTTACAGAAAACCAATTGAACTTCCTGGCCAATCAGAACAGAGGATTTATCAGCACTGTGGTACAGGAGGTGTGTTAGCATAGTGGATATATTGAATTTGCCTTATCACATTATGACTAAGAATTTCAACCACAAATGATTAAAAGACCTTCAGATTGGCTACTGACCCTCGTGAGTCTTGAGCGCGTTGGCCATTTTTGCGAGGAACTTGAAGGTCAGACAGGCGCCTGTCTCTCTGTCACACAGTCCTCCTGCTTTACAGTTACAGGTTTGGCGACACTCGACTCCGTACGTCCCGTACATGCAGTCTGAGGAGAGAGAGAGAGAGGGGGGGGGGGGGAGACATTCTTTATCATGTTGTTTATTGATGTTGAAATTGGTTCAGATGTTTCTGTAATTGTTCTTTATAATTTTCACAGGAATGGAGATGTGATGTGTGATGAAGGACTGTCAGGGCTAAGTCTCAAAATTAAAACCTGCAAGAAACTGACTTTCATGTGTTTTAATAAACAAAATTATATTTACAAATGTTTAACAGAAAACCAAAAAATATTATTTAAATAAATAAACTTTTATTTTATATTATTTTATTTTGTGATTATTAAATTACTACCTAATATATTTTTTATTTGATGTCACTTATTTTGAAGAGATTGTGTTGTATATGTTAATAATGTTTTTATAACTTCCTTCAAAACGCATCAAAATTAAATAAAAAAAAAAGGAAATAAATACAATTGTTTCCATTTTTTTAAACAAATTTGACAATGTTCATTTAATGCCTCCAAAATTATAAGGAAATAAAACTGTTTCATTATTTCAATAAGGAGATTTTCTTTTGTTGTAATTTGTTTAGTTTATTGTGTACACTTTATGTTTACAAACTATAAACAATTAAAGAAAAATATATATTTTTGTCATCAAAATATCAGATACATATTTTGAACAGGAAATCAGCTGCGTGTAAATCTGTAAATCATTAAAACAATAATACAAAACCATCTATATTTTTATATCTATGGACATCATGTGTAGCTTTATGTACCATCAAAGCCCTAATGGACCTCACAAACTTCTGGGTATGTATGCAGTCAGCCATGTGGATTTTTTTATCCGATTATTAACAATGTCTCTCCATCTCTTCATTCATCCATCCATCCATCCATCCCTCATCCAACACATCTGGTACTCTTATCTATGTATTTTTATATTTGTTTGTTTTTTCCCAATGACGTCACCCGCGTTAGTTAATTGCTAAGTAACTGCAGTGAAAAAAAACGGATATGTTGATTAATGCACTTAATTTTGTTATTTGGTGTGTGTGTGTGTGTGTGTGAGTGTGTGTGTGTGTGTGTGTGCGTGTGTGTGTGTGTGTGTGTGTGCGTGCGTGTGATTTGAGTGAAGGCGAGAAACAGAGAGAGAGAATTCCAGGAGGAAAAAATGCATATGATTTATATTATGAACAGATGAGCAAAGGTGTGTTGGATGCCCACGCGCGCGCGCGCGCCCCGTGTCTCTTACCTCTGCACACTCCATACTCGTCCCCGTACTCGTCCTCGTCCTTGTAGAAGTCGCAGAAGAGTCCCGGGCCGCACTTGACCCCGTGCGCCCCTGACACGGTGCGGTAGCAGTGCTCCCCACGGCGCGCGGCGCACACGCGGCAGCAGCCGCAGTCGTCCAGCACGGTGCGCGCGCATCGCGTGGCGCTACAGCGCACGGGGTCGCACCGCTCGGGGCAGTTCACCGCGTACTTTACGCTCGTGCCCCACGCCGCCAGCTCGCGCGGCTCCAGCGCTACGAGCAGGGTCAGGAGCAGGAGACGACCACAGGGAAGTAGAAGAAGATGCGGCTGCTGGTGAGAAACATGCTGGAGGTGATGCTGCTGCTCCATGGCTGCTGTGATGCGCGGAATGGAACTCGAGCGCAGCAGCGACCGCGCGCTTTAAACACGCCGCGTCGGCTTCCTCAATCCGGGGCCGGTGATGCTGAGGATGCTCCGGTGCATGGAGGGGGGGGTTTCCTCCACAGTACCAGGGTTGCCAGATTGTCCACGATGACCTCAACAAGTGCGGTTTTTCTTATAATGCCATAATAAATGCAGTGGAAATGCTGGAAATGCTTCTGCTGGAATCACATGTTTGAATATATTTTTGCCCATGAATATGCATGAAATTATCCCCATTAATTAACTGCTTCATTTCATAGTCCTTCTTTTTGGGTACGCTGCATCAAGGAGTGTCTGTATACGTTGGAATTTCTATCCAATCAGATTGCAGCCGTCACATCACGTGTTAACGTGGGCAAAATAATCCAAAATACGATTTTACAGCGCAGGGGTCATCTAGCAGGCGTACAACCATGTCAGCATTTCCACATCCTTCGTTTGGATGGTCAGAGAGCGCACTAGTCAGAGCTCACAACCCGCATCTGTAGCAAACTGCACACGCTCAAACATATTCATGTGGATTTAATAGCTGTTTTCTCATGCCACAATAACGCACAGAGAAGAAATGTATTTGGTCTCAGGTACATTTACAAGACGGACTTTTAAAGAAATGCTGGAAAGAACAAAAAGTTCAAACAGTCGTTAAACTTTTGCGTTTTCTTTCCTGTAGAATTTGAACAAAAGATCAGCCTTCATTTCAAATCCACAGGAAAACCATTATGCACAGAAAAACAGAAGTGATTTGATAAGGCGAACATCAACACTTCTGCTGGAGATGATGTATGTGGGAGTGCAGTTGTGGCTCCAGTGAAAGGAGTCGTGTTGAATTGTGATCATTGGTAACATTAATTCTCACTGTATGTGATTCCTGTCTTTGATGCAGTGCTCTGTTCTACTGCTATCCATATTATTGATGGTTTCTGTAGACATCATGATGGTATTAAGAGGAAGATCGATGCAGGAAGAACATCACTGAAGGCCACTGATTAATGATAAATGTAATGTAATTAATGTAAGAGAAAAACTGATTAATACAAATAAAACCAATCAATATTTTATTATTTATTTATTTGATGCATAACTTTTATAATAATAATAATAATAATAATAATAATAATAATAATAATAATAATATTAAAAACTTTTTTCAATATTAACAAGCGTCTTGCAAACAAAACGCAATATGGCAACCATTCACTCAACCCCCTGCATCCACACACACACACACACACACACACACACACACACACACACACACACACACACACACACACACACACACACACACACACACACAAATCCAGGATTAAAGACCAGGATCCAGGAATTGAAACTGGTACAGAAAGTGATGTCACTTCTTTAGTTTAGGATGTTTGTTTGCACTACCCCCCCCCCCCACCCCTCAGACTCGCATTTCCGAATTCCAGATGTCATCATCCTAAGTGGAAGTTTTTTCTCCCATGTTTCTATTAATATCCTGCGAAAAAAAAGAGATGAATGATGTAGATCTGTATATTACTATTTTATATCTATATACACAGTTAATATATTGAATTATTTAGTGTTTCAAAATAAACACAGTATTTTTAATAAACACAATAATAAACACAAAATTTAACTCGGATTTTTAATTCCCAGAAATCTGACAACACTTTGGAAAAACATCTCCTGTTGTTCCCACATGTGATTATGGTCATTGTGTAAAGCATGTAAACAATAATGAGATCTGTACCGGTTTAAACTGGATTTGTTTGTTTCTTGTTTGTTTGCTGATGAATGAATAGGCACAAGCTGGTGAATTTATTACTTTGTTCCTGCTAATCAATCGCATGAGGTGGTGGAGAAGGAGATCACAGGAACCTGGAGACATGACTGAATCACAAGATGGCGCTGTGGAATCACTTGTACGTCACCTGCAGTAATAAAACTACTACTATTATCATTATCATTACTGCTAAAGTTATTATATTAAAACCCCAAATACAGTCAAAATGTTAAATATATTTATAACAACGGTAATCTGTTAAAATTCTGGTTCACCTTATGTAAAGTTACTAAAGTGCCCACCTTTATATGATCAATCAATCAATCAATCAATCAATCAATCAATCAATCAATCAATCAATCAATCAATCAATCAAACAACCAATCAAACAATTAATCAGGTAATAGATTAATCAACTAACCAATCAACCAACCAATCAACCAACCAATCAATCAACCAATCAACCAACCAATAAATTAATCAATTAACGCTAATGCTATATTATACTATGCTAATATTACATAAAAATACAATACTATAGTGTGGTAACACACCAGACTGGGCTATACTGTTCTACAATGCATAAAAAGAATATATATATATATACCTAAAAGAATATTATACATGCACCTAAAAGAATTAATGATGTTCTACATTAAAGAAAAGTGGCCACAGCAAATATCAATTTAATTAAATTTCCCCATTTTTTGATCGTCTCATTAATTTTTTTTACGTTATTGTTACAATAATTAAGGGAGTCACGTGACAAAAGAACCAACGACACGCACCAGAAGATATAAGAGATGAAGCTACTCATTCTGTTTATCATCATTCGTCCTTAGCTGCATATTGTCATTTTTTTTATTATTGATTCTATAGTGAAAGTCAAAGGAACGAAAATGAACCAAATGACGCAACAAAAAAAAAAAAAAAGATTCAAAGAACCGAGTCACTAAAATGATTCGATCTTCCCATTATTCATCCTCAGCTCAGGAACATGAAGGGTCAATGTTCAGAAATATATTTTTTATTAAAATAGGACACAAGAGAGTAAGTGTTTTTATAGGGTACGTCCTTAACGCTCTTTCTGATCTCCAGGGTCGCCGATTACCGTCCCGTCCGCGTGGTTATCGCGCATGCGCCGATGAACTCGAACCCCGCCGGTGCGCCGTGCGCTCCAACGCGAACTGCGCATGCTCCGTCTCCATGGCTGCGCTTCGGCCCGTGCCAGAGTGCGGCGCATATCCACAGGCGTGAACGGGAGAGCTAACGGGCTAACGGGCTCAGCTGTGCACCGGGCACCGTCTCTCTGTCTCACCAGGCCGCAGAGTCGCACACACGCAGCTGTAGTTGTTTTCGCGACGAATTATTTATTCGGAAATCACAATAATAATAATTATAATAATAATTACCGGAATGCTAATTGGAGGAGGAGGAGCTGCGTGAATCTCGCGTACAGGACACAGCGGCTGGGTGGGAATGACCCCGGGAGCCGCGCTGCTTCGAACCGTGTTCCGTCACACGTTCCGCTCGGTTCCGTAAGTCTTTTTATTCAGATTGAATCCGGATTAAATAAAGGACTATGTATTATGGGATGTCACTTCGGTTCTGGTGGTGTTTTTCCCCCAAGTCCCTTTAATGCTAATGCTAATGCTAACCAGGCTAAAGGGAGCTGTCAGTGTCCCTGACCGCCTTCTGTCTCCTAAAGCAGCGCTGCAGATTTATAAACAAACATATTTATTATATTTGTTTATTCACTTTAATACACATCCAATTATACAGGAATGTCACATATTCTGTGTGTGTGTATGTGTATGTGTATGTGTGTGTGTGTGTGTGTGTGTGTGTGTGTGTGTGGCATATGTTTAACAGTTTTTAATCGTGTGTGTGTGTGTGTGTGTGTGTGTGTGGCACATGTTTAACAGTTTTTAATCATGTGTGTGTGTGTGTGTGTGTGTGTGTGTGTGTGTGTGTGTGTGTGTGTGTGTGTGTGATAAACTAAAAATATTCATGCACAATCATGTTACATCAAAACGTTCCTTTCTAATCTTCATAGAAATCATAAGGAAGGAAAAATCCAGATTCTTTCCTTTAAAGCGGCGATCAGTGATTTCCAAAAATTCATTATTTAAAAACATTTATTTACGGCTTGTTTTTCTTTCTTCAGATGTGTTCAGCCCACTTTGTCGTTCCATCTTGTAGTTGATTGTCGTTATTTTCATACAGAAACACGAGATGTTGTTTTCTGGTCTAAACTCATAAAACACAGCAGACCGAAATAGTAGAAGTCTGTTCTTTATACAAATATTATACAAAAATATACAAAATAATGCAAATATGTTGAAATTTTGCTGCACGACAAGAGATTCAGGGGTCCAAGCACCTTTTTTTAGACTTGTAGAATATACTGAACCGTCAGACTCAGAATCAGACTCAGAATCAGACTCGGACTGTACTGAACAGTCAGACTCAGACTCAGACTCAGAATGTACTGAACAGTCAGACTCAGAATCAGACTCAGAATGTACTGAACAGTCAGACTTAAAATCAGACTCGGACTGTACTGAACAGTCAGACTCAGAATCAGACTCAGAATCAGACTCAGAATCAGACTCAGAATGTACTGAACAGTCAGACTCAGAATCAGACTCAGAATCAGACTCAGAATGTACTGAACAGTCAGACTCAGAATCAGACTCAGAATCAGACTCAGAATGTACTGAACAGTCAGACTCAGAATCAGACTCAGAATGTACTGAACAGTCAGACTCAGAATCAGACTCAGAATGTACTGAACAGTCAGACTTAAAATCAGACTCGGACTGTACTGAACAGTCAGACTCAGAATCAGACTCAGAATCAGACTCAGAATGTACTGAACAGTCAGACTCAGAATCAGACTCGGAATGTACTGAACAGTCAGACTCAGAATCAGACTCCAAATGTACTGAACAGTCAGAATCCGAATCAGACTCAGAATATCCCAAGACTCAGAATAAACCATCAGACTCGGAATCAGATTTAAAATTAACCGTCATACTCTGAATTGACAGATCCTTCAAACTCAAAACCTTCTGAACCGTTAATCTCAAGAGGTACTGAACCAAAACTTCCTGGAATGTCAGTCTCAGAATATTCTCTAGACTTAAAATGTCAGACTCCGAATGCCCTGAATTACCAGATCCAAAATGTTCTGATCCGAACTTTCAGAACAGTCAGACTCGAAACGTTCTGATATGTCAGATATTAAATCTCCTGAACTGAACTCGTTCCTCAAACACAAAACCATGGTGCTCAAAATAGTCACCAGCATGGAAAATCACTGTCCCTTTAGACTCCATCTGAACCATCGTTCCAGAGCTACAGGTCCTCTCCAAGAGCACGTTGGTGCTTAGACCCCTTACGTAATCTCATGTATTAATATAACAAACTGACATAAACGAATATATCCGAGCCTCATTACTGGAATTGACACAACCCTCCACTGCAGACAGAATTATGATTTTTTTTTTTACCCCTGCCTTTCTCCACCCCCGAAAGTCCCGACACCAAATCCGTCCCCGATGTGTGAGGGTCTGGAGCTCTGCCGAGATTCTGACATCTCGTGAAATACGATCTGCGTTCCAGCAAAGTCAAAACCCCGGACCGCTCATGGGATCCACTCCCTCTGTCGCTCATGGCGGCGTAAATACTCCCGTTTACTCGTACGCCAACAGCTGCTACACAATTTTAGAAATAAAAATAGATTTTCTGGAAGTCCTCCATTAAATTCACGACGTTCATCCAATCTAATTCCAATCTAATGTTCTGATAGTCCGCTGGGAGCAAGGAGTGCATCAGACACTCATAACAGCATGTTCGGAAGTGTTTCGATTTCCATTAACTGCAATTCACAATGATTTGATCTTTTTAGTGTTACATTTAATGCTGTAGAACCTCCAGCAGGCAGCTTCCTGTTCTCACTTATGTTATAGCAGCTGTTATAAAGCGCTCGCACTGGAGACTCCTTCCTTTCTTTCTTCTCTAAACCTCCCTATGATTCACCAAATCAACAATTTGACACTTTTCTTTGTTAAATGATGTATATTTATGGTTATTGATTAAAACGTTTAGATCACGTGTCACGCCTGCGTCACACGTCCCGGTGAATTAGCCGTTACTATAGTATAATAGTATAATAAGCTGAAATCCCACTGTGGGCTCCGTTTCCTTTTTTTCCACTCGCCGCCGTAACCATTTAACACCGGTATTAATAGCGCCACGGGGTCCCGCACGTGCTCAGTAAAGCTAAATCTGAAATTATTACGAGGTTCACGTGTCGTGAAGGGAATGTCGTTGGTGTTCTCTCGCTCATTTTTCTCTCGTTTTTATTCGTACATACGAAGACCACACACCACCACCACCGTCAGTGTGGAGATGAACCTGTCCTGCCTCAGAACTACAGCTTCCAGATGCTTCCTGTGATATTTTTATACTCGGAGAAACTGTATAGCAGCGTTGGTGCAATAAATTCCTGGGTGCAGTCCACAAAGTGAGAGATCTAGAGAACGAGAGAACGAGAGAGAGAGCTCTAGAGAACGAGAGAACGAGAGAGAGAGAGAGAGAGAGAGAGAGAGAGAGATCTAGAGAACGAGAGAGAGAGAGAGAGAGAGAGATCTAGAGAACGAGAGAGAGAGAAAGAAAGAGAGAGAGAGAGAGATCTAGAGAACGAGAGAGAGCGAGAGAGAGAGAGAGAGAGAGAGAGAGAGAGAGAGATATCTAGAGAACGAGAGAGAGAGAGAGAGAGAGAGAGAGAGAGAGAGAGAGATATCTAGAGAACGAGAGAGAGAGAGAGAGAGAGAGAGAGATATCTAGAGAACGAGAGAGAGAGAGAGAGCGAGCGAGAGAGAGAGAGAGAGATCTAGAGAACGAGAGAGAGAGAGAGAGATATCTAGAGAACGAGAGAGAGAGAGAGAGAGAGAGAGAGAGAGAGAGAGAGAGAGATATCTAGAGAACGAGAGAGAGAGAGAGAGAGAGAGAGAGATATCTAGAGAACGAGAGAGAGAGAGAGAGCGAGCGAGAGAGAGGGAGAGAGATATCTAGAGAACGAGAGAGAGAGAGATCTAGAGAACGAGAGAGAGAGAAAGAGATATCTAGAGAACGAGAGAGAGAGAGAGAGAGAGAGAGAGATATCTAGAGAACGATAGAGAGAGAGAGAGAGAGAGAGAGAGAGAGAGAGAGATCTAGAGATCTAGAGAACGAGAGAGAAAGAAAGAGAGAGAGAGAGAGATCTAGAGAACGAGAGAGAGCGAGAGAGAGAGAGAGAGAGAGAGAGAGAGATAGAGAGAGAGAGAGAGAGAGAGAGAGAGAGATCTAGAGAAAGAGAGAGAGAGAGAGAGAGAGAGAGATATCTAGAGAACGAGAGAGAGAGAGAGAGAGAGAGATCTAGAGAACGAGAGAGAGAGAGAGAGAGAGAGATATCTAGAGAACGAGAGAGAGAAAGAGAGAGCGAGCGAGAGAGAGAGAGAGAGAGATATCTAGAGAACGAGAGAGAGAGAGAGAGAGAGAGATATCTAGAGAACGAGAGAGAGAGAGAGAGAGAGAGAGAGATATCTAGAGAACGAGAGAGAGAGAGAGAGAGAGCGAGCGAGAGAGAGAGAGAGATCTAGAGAACGAGAAAGAGAGGGAGATGTGTTTCTGGAGTGAGGAACTCTGGATCATGTTCCTGTCAGATTTTATTTTATTATACTTTACTCTTTTTATTTTATATCGTATTTTTTCCATGTTTACAAGTCACACAAGCGTTTCACTGTATGTCATGAATGTGACAGATACAATTTAAATGCTATTTTTATTGGCTATTAACCAGAGCAGGATGTGGAAGTGCAGGCTGAGATGATCTGAGTATCTGATACTGCATCTGAATCACAAACTCAGAAAACACAACAATAACACTAATAATGCAGCACCTTGGAAATGGATATTACACGAAATATTCACAATTATAGCTTTAATTCTAGAAACTTAATGAGGTTGGTAATAAATTAGTGCAATAAATAATTGAATTAATTGAAATGATTAGTGGAGTTTATATATTTATATATAAAATTATTGATTTATTGTCATTTTGTTAATTACTATTCTTATAGGAAATATTTAATAATTGTTTTTACATTTTATTTACATTTATTTGAATGTTTATTTTGTGTGTGTATTAAATACTTTACATTGGATGCTTGTGGTTGCCAGTTTAGTCATTTTAAAGTTAAAGTGTATTAAATTTGAAATGATATTTTGGTTTGTTCTGTGAGAATTTGGAGGGTTTTTTTGAGCGTGGTTGTAGCCACAGCTGTTGATCAGTATGTCTGATGTATTTATTGTTTTGCCCTCAGTTGTGTGCCCCCCGGGTGTGTGAGAGGATAATGCTCAGCCATGGTGCCTTGTCAGACCCACGTCATGCTGAAGTGGCAGGAGCACCTGAACAGTTCCTGGGCGGCGGAGGACAGCACGCAGACCGCCACTCGGGGTGGGGCCTCCTATCTTTACGCCAAACTGCTCCACCACAAGGAGGCTCTGGCTCTGGCGCTGCCCGTTCAGGACCTGCTCGGCCCACGTCTTCCCGACTTCCAGCACGACTCCAGCGCCAATGAGGAACGCGACGAGTACCTACAGGCCCTCCTGCGGAGCCAGCGCTGCCTCGGCCATCGCGTCCTCGCACACTGGCCCTTCTCCATCTCTCTGCATCAGCGTCTGGTGGCACTGCAGAGGATCTACTACGCCCTTCATACCAAGTACCATGACCGCTTCCGCAATCCTCCTCCGCCTCAGGCAGGATCCTCAACTACAGACGGGGGCGCTCTGGAGCCGGTTTCCGATCCGCATCAACCGGGCGTCCGAGGGAGGACGACGTCGGGAACGGATGTTCTGATCGAAATGGGCGTGCGGACGGGACTGAGCCTCCTGTTCGCACTGCTGAGGCAGAACTGGCAGCGCGGGAACCTCGAGGACGTCACCTTGTGCAACGACGTCCTCAGCACGGCTCGGTCAGTGCTCTCGGCCCTGCCGCCGCTCTCGCTGGCGAACGAGAACAAGATGGCGCCGGTGGGGCTGGAGTGCATGGCACAGGTGGGCAACTTTTTGAAGAAGACGGCCGTGAGCGGGCGAGGGGCGGATCCGACCGGGCGCCGCCTGGCACTGGAACTCCTGCTGAGCATCGGCGTGCAGAGAGGAGCTCTGCGCTTCCTGCTGGAGTGGGTGGAGGTGGCACTCGCCGCTTCGTCTTCATCTACATCTTCCTTTTCATCTTTAGATCCTTTAGCCGTCAGCTACGAGCTCATCGCTCAGATCCTGCAGCAGATGAGACAGTGCTCGGTACGTACTTTTAGAATAAAAATAATAATAATTACTATAATAATAATCAGCTGGGATTTCCAATTAAAAAAAACACTAATTTAAACTTTTTTTATTTTTTATTTAATTTATTAAAATGTATTAAACATAAAATGGATTTATTTTTTTTTTTTACATTTTAACAAATAATTTCTAAAAAAATTAAAAACAAAATTGATCTTTACCAGAAAAAAAAATATATATATATTTTTTTAATAAATCTTTTTATTCTACATTGTATTTTTTTTTTATTATAAATATATATTTTTTATTAATTCATAAAATAAAAAATAATAATAATATAATAATATGATAATTAATGCTTTTTTTTTTAATACATTTTTGAAGGTATCTTGTACCCAGTCAGTGTATTCAGACGCTTCTAGGGAAAGATCTATCGATTCCTATGACAATTTATCACGATATCGATACACTATGATAATATCGCCCGGTCCTACCTGCAATCTTTGAGAATCCAGAGTTCTTATGTTACTCAGGATCACACTGATGCAGATCAAATCACAGATGTGTAGCTAATGGACACCATGCGGTATTTATAATGGATGATTTTTACACACACTCTCTTTCTCTCTCTCACACACACACACACACACACACACACACACACACACACACACACACACACACACACACTTCCGCTCAGTTTCTCCTCACTGAAGCACTTTGTTCTGCATTAACACTGTTGGTGAAACAGGAGGATCACACGCCCTTCCACCGCTACTTATCTTCTCTGAACATCTCTTCATACTCCAGCTCCGCTTCTTCACGTTCTTGGCTCTCGCCCAAATCCTAAAAGCTTCTGCCTGGAGCCGACTGTCCCTTCGCTCAGATCTGCTCACGTCTTAATCAATAAAAAACACTTGGGCCACATCCCAAAGTCCTTCATCATGTAGCACTTAAATAAATCAGTTTATCATCGTTTTTATTTTTAATACATTAATAAACCTTGTTGGGGTTTTTTCCAGCAGCTCCAGACCCCTCAAGACCCCTCCAGAGTCTCTCTCCATCTCTCTCTCCATTTCTCTCTCTCTCTCTCTCTCTATATATATATATATGTACTCTCTATTTGCTCCTAAACTCTAGTTTTCTGGAAAGATGTTCCACTAGATTTTGTGGAGATTTGTGCTCATTCAGCCACACGAGCACTGATTAGAAGGTGAGGAGGCCTGTGGGTGCAGTCAGTGTTCACATTCATCCCAAAGGTGTTCAACAGGAGATCTTCCACTCCAACCCATGTAAAGCAGATCTTCATGGAGCTTCATTGTCCTGCTGGAACATGTTTTGGACTCCTAGTAAGACAAAGAGAAATCGAAGGTTCTAAATGCAGATTTTTAGCATCGGATATTACAGATGTTATCCTGAAGGATCTGAGTGTGGAGGTTTGCTGCTAATGGCATACGATCTCATCCTTATTTCTCACCACATGCATCCGAGCAGTAAACCGCACCGCACTCACCACGGCCGAGTCTCTCTGCGCTCGTACAGCTCGTTTTCAAATCGATTCTGTGCATGCGTTCAGTCCATCAGTGGGAAAGTTTCATCATATCAGAATTACGCACGTGAGGAGAGCTTGCATCACATAACCCAGACTGCTCCTGGAATCATAAAGACTCATCCTGACGATCATCTCAGGAATTAGGACACCTGCCTTTTACAGAAAGTTCTTCCCCAAACTGCTCCTGTGCACAAAGCCAGCTCCATAAAGATCTGCTTTCCTTCGGTTGGAGCGGAAGATCTCCTGCTATAGAGCTCTAAACCCTATTGAACACCTTTGAGATGAATGTGAACACTGACTGCACCCCAGACCTCCTCACCTTCTCACCTACATCACTACCTGACTTTACTATCACACTTAAAGCTGCATAAATCTCCACAAAATCTCTAATAAATGTTGTGGAACATCTGTATTATTCTGGAAAATAAATCTACACCTCCTACTTAAGGAGATGTTGGAGATGATGCAGTATCTTGGATCCCAAATGCTGTTACTGTAAAATGATAACACGTTAAAGTCGCCATAATAGAAAATAGATCAGCGGCTTCTGACCAATCAGAATCAAGAACGGTTTGGGGTATAGAGCATTTCCATAACAGGGTCGGAATTTCTTGTTTTCAGAATCTTCTGTTATTCGACGTCACGCTGTTTTTGTTTGTTATTTACGTTCACAGGGTTTCCGTGGCGACCTCATCCACACTCAGGTGCTTAAGAAGGACGCAGATGGACTCTGCAGTCTCTCCCATGTAGCACTGTGTCTCCTCGAGGAGGTGTGTGTGTGTGTGTGTGTGTGTGTGTGTGTGTGTGTGTGTGTGTGTGTGTGTGTGTGTGTGTGTGCTTGTTTTTGGCCTCCATTAAAGCCTCCATCTGTTTCCGTACGTTGGCCATTGTAGGAGCTTTTGATGTTTTTAAATGATAAAATATTTTATATCAAAAAAATTAAAACTGCATGAATATAAAAAAAAGTGGATTATTTCAGCATGTGGTGTAATAAATGGACCGTGACATCATTTCATCACGATATCAGTATTTTATATCGATACATTATCCGTTTTTTTTCAAACTTTCTTTAGTTGGAAAATTACCTTTTTTTAATTGTTTTTTTTAATATATATATTTTTATGAACATTATTGTAGATCTGTTAAATAGGTTTCGACAAATTTTGTCCATTTATAAGAAAATAAAAACATTCAAGCACTCATTAGTGGACAAAAAAAGTCCAACACCACTTTTACACAAATTTGTAATAGACAAAAAGAAATTTAACAAATTTTAAAATAAAATAAAAGGTATTTATGATTTAGCCTAATTTGAATGGTTTCTTTCTGCGTTTGTGTTTGTGTGTTTCAGATCTGCTCTCTGGCCTCCAGCTGCCTGAGCTCGTGCAGCACAGGGACGTCGTGTCCCGGCTCGGAGGTCGACGCCCTGGTGAAGGTGTTTGTTTGGGGCAGTAACAGCAGCCACCAGCTGGCCGAGGGAACGCTGGAGAAAATACTCCAACCCAAATTGGCCCAGGGCTTCAGTGATGCACAAGTGGTACAGTCCCACATCACAGTCATGTTTCAGTTTAAACTTTTGGGTCCGGGATGCTAGTTCCGGCTAGCTAACAGCTACAGTTATCGTTTTCTTGCGTGCAGATAGAGGCGGGGCAGTACTGCACGTTCTCCGTCTCGTCAGACGGCTCCGTCAGGGCTTGCGGGAAAGGCAGCTACGGCCGCCTCGGCCTCGGAGACTCCAACAACCAGTCGGTCCCCAAAAAGCTGGTGCTGGATCCTCCACGCTGCATGAGGAAAGTGTCTTCATCCAAAGGCTCAGACGGACACACGCTGGCCGTCACGCTCGAGGGAGAAGTATTCAGCTGGGGGGACGGAGACTACGGAAAACTGGGACACGGGAACAGTGCCACCCAGAAATACCCCAAAATCATCCAGGGACCCCTGCTGGGGAAGGTGAGGAGGAGGAGGAGTCCTGCTGTAGCAGGTTTTACTACACAACCACACAGCCAGGTTTAGTTCATGCACAATTGGTGTAGAAGTGTCATGCCACAGCACTTCTTCTGCAGAAAGTATTTGCCCCCTGTTCATTGATAGAGTGTCCAAACAGATATGTTTATGGTACCCATAATGCACTGCACCGAAACACTAGTGTAAAGTAAAGAGCACGTTTAAAGCCCAGTTGCTGTAGTGGACGTGGTGTAGAGGAAGGAGCTTCTGGTACTGATGATGTTCTCCTGCTGCATGCAGGTGGTGGTGTGCGTGTCTGCTGGATACAGACACAGTGCAGCCGTGACTAACGATGGAGAGCTGTACACCTGGGGAGAGGGAGACTTCGGCCGCCTCGGTATACCTCTTTTCCTTCTTCTTTTCTCTTCCTCTCCCTTTCTCTTTCTCTTGTTCTCCCGTTCTCTTTCTCCCTTTGCCCCTCTCTTTCACTCTACCTCTTTAAATATACATTTCTTTATTTCTCTATCTCTCTCCCCCTCTCCTTCTTCCTCTCTCTTCGAAAATATCACTCTCCTCTCTCCATCCCTCCATCTCTGTAGGACATAGTGACAGTCACAGCCGGAATGTTCCGACCTTGGTGAAGGACATCAGCGGCGTGGGCCAGGCGGCGTGCGGAAGCTCACACACCATCGCCGTGGCTCAGGACGGACGTGTCGTCTGGTCTTTCGGAGGAGGAGACAACGGTCAGTTACACAACACACACCGTCCACTTCACACACCGTCCACTTCACACACCGTCCACTTCACACGTCCCTCGCGGAGATAAAAAAAAAAAAAACGTGTTAATAGGGATGTGATAGAGTAACAGTTATGCACATTCATTCATTTTTTTGTTTCTTTCGATCTTTTGTTCCTGAAGGATCATCATGTCTCCATTTCTCCACATACTCATTTGGCTAATTTTCTAATTTATTTTTATTTAATTTATTTCGCAGGTAAACTGGGACACGGAGACACAAACCGTGTGTATAGACCCAAAGTGATCGAAGCTTTGCACGGCTTCATCATTAGGAAGGTGTGCGCTGGAAGTCAGTGCTCACTGGCCCTTACTTCTGCTGGACAGGTACACACACACACACACACACACACACACACACACACACACACACACACACACGAACAAACACACACAATTCTCTGAATATAATAAGCCCCCTTGTGGATATTAAGTGTCAATGCAGCCTTATACTAACTTGCTATGATGTGTGTGTGTGTGTGTGTGTGTGTGTGTGTGTGTGTGTGTGTGTGCACATTGCAGGTGTTTGCCTGGGGCTGCGGTTCATGTCTAGGCTGCGGTTCGTCTGAGACGACGTCGCTCCGTCCCCGCTTCATTGAGGAGCTGAGCGTCACTAAGATCATAGACATCTCGTGTGGAGACAGCCACTGTCTCGCTCTGTCTCACGGTCTGTGTGTGTGTGTGTGTGTGTGTGTGTGTGTGTGTGTGTGTGTGTCTGTGTGTGTGTTATTAACATAGCAACTGTTTAAGGGAAGATTCCAAACAGCAAATGATGCAAATGATTGAGGGATTTATATATGTATTTTTTTTTTAATTGAGATTTTGTTTATAGAAAACGAAGTGTACGCGTGGGGTAACAACGCCATGGGGCAGTGCGGTCAGGGCCACACGTCGACGCCTATTACCAAACCAAAGAAGGTGATCGGTTTGGAGGGCGTGTCCATCCAGCAGATCACAGCGGGGACATCTCACAGCCTGGCATGGACCGCCGTCCCCACAGACAGGTACGACCATCTTCACCAGGGCAGCTGGAGACACACACACTCACACACACCCATGTCAGTTAATGTGCACTTCACCACTAAGGAACTCTGGCTTCTGATTGGTCAGAAGGTGCTGAATTATTTTCTGTAGCAGTAGTGAACAGAATATTTTTGAGACTAAGGTTCTGGGAATTTCCCTTTCATGAGAATTAACAGGAATAAACTGGGACTGTACAAACCAGCCAATAACAGGGAAGTTAAATGTATAAAATAATAATCTGGCAGGATCATTCTGGTTAAAACAACCTGGTGTAGTGCAATTGAATTTCTACTCTGAGCATTCATCAGTCACATGCACACTTACTGCAGGGCTCCTGAGGCCACGCCCCCTACATGCCCTGTGCATTCCTCCATAACAGAACACACAGCATTTCTTCAATCCTGCACACAAAATCATGTAAAAAAAAAAAGTCCATCTGGGTGATCATTCACCAAATTACACACATATTACATCATTTTTATGTTTTAAACTTCATTGTGCTGTGTGTAAGCTATTGTGTGTTTGTGTGTGTGTGTGTGTGTGTGTGTGTGTGTGTGTGCGCAGGCAGCTTGTCGCATGGCACAGGCCGTTCTGTGTGGATCTGGAGGAAAGCACGTTCACGTTCCTGCGCAACTTTTTGGAGCGCTACTGTGACAGCATCAGTGAAGACACGCCACCTGCACCATTTATCTCCAAGAGGTGTGTGTGTGTATATGTATATGTATATATATCTACATGTACATACACACACACACACACAGACACACTCAGAGGGTCTTCCCCATGTCCTTCCTTCCAAACCTCTGTTTTCTCTTCTCGTCTGTCGTCCAGGGAGCATCATCAGTTTGTGCTGCTGTGTATGAAGCTTCTGTCCATCCACTTGTCTCTGGCCCACGCTGGAGGAACCGGGGCCATGGTGCTCGGAGATCAGGGGAGACCCATCCGTAACCTGCTCTACAGACTCATCGACTCCGATGTGCCCGACACGCTGCAGCAGGTCCACCACCCACGTCTCCATCTTCTTGTTTTACTTTCTGTCTGGATTCATTGATAGGATTTCTGTCGCACGCAATTAATTCATTATTAATTTTAATTAATAATAAAAAAAAAAATAGGAGTTTAATTTATCAGTGCATTAAAAAACTGGAAATTGGCATAGGCAGAAGTGGTCATTTAAAAAAAATTAAATAAAATAAAAAGTTTTATTTGTTTCTGTGGTACCAAATGATCCAGGGTTTGGTACCAGCCAGGGGCTCGGTGGTTGAGGACCCTCGTCATTTGGAATAAAACACTTTATGTTGAAGGGTTTTTCACCATGTCTCGCCTCTTGGGGGTGGAGACTTTAGTTAGAGGTACAGAAACCAGGACCATGTGTCTGAATCTCAAATCTGAGTCTCTTATGAGTCTACAACAATAAACATTACAGCAGCAATGAAACACTGCAGGACATTCGGATGTAGGAAAATAATCCATACCACTTCCTCCCTGAGTGTGTTTCTGACCCGACTACAGTGTTTCTGACCCGACTACACTGAGTGCGTTTCTGACCCGACTACACCGAGTGTGTTTCTGACCCGACTACAGTGTTTCTGACCCGACTACACTGAGTGCGTTTCTGACCCGACTACACCGAGTGTGTTTCTGACCCGACTACAGTGTTTCTGACCCGACTACACTGAGTGCGTTTCTGACCCGACTACACCGAGTGTGTTTCTGACCCGACTACAGTGTTTCTGACCCGACTACACCGAGTGCGTTTCTGACCCGACTACAGTGTTTCTGACCCGACTACACCGAGTGCGTTTCTGACCCGACTACACAGAGTGCGTTTCTGACCCGACTACACCGAGTGCGTTTCTGACCCGACTACACAGAGTGCGTTTCTGACCCGACTACACCGAGTGCGTTTCTGACCCGACTACACAGAGTGCGTTTCTGACCCGACTACAGTGTTTCCGACCCGACTACACCGAGTGCGTTTCTGACCCGACTACACTGTGTGTTTCTGACCCGACTACACCGAGTGCGTTTCTGACCCGACTACACTGTGTGTTTCTGACCCGACTACACCGAGTGCGTTTCTGACCCGACTACACTGTGTGTTTCTGACCCGACTACACCGAGTGCGTTTCTGACCCGACTACAGTGTTTCTGACCCGACTACACCGAGTGCGTTTCTGACCCGACTACACCGAGTGCGTTTCTGACCCGACTACACTGTGTGTTTCTGACCCGACTACACCGAGTGCATTTCTGACCCGACTACACTGTGTGTTTCTGACCCGACTACACCGAGTGCGTTTCTGACCCGACTACACAGAGTGCGTTTCTGACCTGACTACACTGTGTGTTTCTGACCCGACTACACCGAGTGCGTTTCTGACCCGACTACACCGAGTGCGTTTCTGACCCGACTACACCGAGTGCGTTTCTGACCCGACTACACTGTGTGTTTCTGACCCGACTACACCGAGTGCATTTCTGACCCGACTACACTGTGTGTTTTATTTTTTTAAAGGTTTAAAATTTCTTATTTCTGCAGTTAAAATGTTTTGTGTGTGTGTGTGTGTGTGTGTGTGTGTGTGTGTGTGTGTGTGGGTGTGTGTGTGTGTGTGTGGGTGTGTGTGTGTGTGTGTGTGTGTGTAGGCGGTAATGAACACGCTATCGATCGGGGCGTCTCTCTTGCTGCCTCCTCTCAGGGAGAGAACTGAACTTCTGCACTCACTGCTACCTCAGGGCCCGGAGAGCTGGGAGAGTCTCTCTAAAGGACAGGTATACACACACACACACACACACACACACACACACACACACAACCACAACTCAGAGTTTTCAGTCAGAGTCACAAAAGTCATGGATCAGAGTCATGAACGAGAATCTCGAATCAGAGTCAGGAACAAGAGCTTCGGATCGAGTCAGGAGAGAGTCTCGGATTCAGAGTCACAGAAGGGAGTCTTCAATCAGGGTCTTAAGTCAGAATATAGATTAAAAATCTACAATAAAAAAGTCATAAGATTTAAAAATCCCAACATCGAGTCAAACTGATGATCCAAAGTCAATAAAGATAAAAATCAAGTCTTGAATCAGTGTCATGAGAATCATGTATTCGAGACTCGGGTCAGAGGTCCACATGAGAGTCATGTATTCGAGACTCGGGTCACATGAGAGGCAGTGAATGTAAATGTTTACGTGTCCAAATCTGAATCATTACTGGTGCATTGAAACAGTGTCTCTGCTCTCGTCTCCAGCGTCTACAGTTGGACATGGTGCTGAACAGTCTCCAGGAGCAGAGCCATGTAGCCTCCCTGCTGGGTTACAGCTCTCCAGGGGAACTCGGTGCCAACCTGCCTCAGCCTGCCTCACCCGAGCGGCCTGTGGCGCCCACTACCTCCAGCACAGACGCCCAGGACCACCTGCACCTGGCTGAAGTGCTGCTCAAGACCCTCCTGCTGAGCATCGGCTTCTACACGGTCAGTGAGGAACCTTTTTTTTAATGAAAGATTTTTCTTCACAACCGTTTCATACGTGTTGATGGTTGTGTTCGGGTGTAGGAGCGTGCCTTCGGTGAGCTGGAGAAAAACAGCGACAAGCAGCAGTCCAGTCCAGCTCAGAAACAGACCGAAGCTCCTTCTCACTTCCATCACCTGCTTTCAGCGCTGCAAAAACACCTCCTGGCCCACTGCTACATCTACACTGACACTGAGGTGCTCACCTCGCTTTATTATCTTACTGAGCATCCTGAAGGTCACATCCAGCACATTCTCTAACCTAAACCTGTTCCTCTGAGTGCAGGACGATGGCAGCGTGATGCTGCTCCATAAGCACCTGTGTCTGCTTCTACCCTACGCCGCAGAGACGTTCGGGAGGTCCAGCGTTCTTCTGGAGGAAAGCTCCCTGGACAAGAGTGTCATCAATAAACTACACAGTAAGAAGGAACGAGAAGGAGAACCGAAACAGAAACACTGCAAGCTTGGTGACTGGTGCAATTTGGGTACAAATTGTGTGTGTGTGTGTGTGTGTGTGTGTGTGTGTGTGTGTGTGTGTGTGTGTGTGTGTGTGTAGCGGTGCTATATGGTTCCGTAGCAGGCAGTATCCTGTGTCAGGTGGTCTATTCTCTGCTTCTGCTGCCCCTGGACATGGTTAGACCGCTCGTCCCTCACCTCATGTCTCTGCTAGGACACCTGAACGATTTGAACGTCCACCTTCCTGACACACACCTGCAGGAGGAGCTGGAGCTGCAGGGGGTGAACACATCACCTGGTAAACACACACCAAACTGACTAGGCTGGTTAAATAATATATAAAATCATTTATATATAAATTTTATTTTTTATTAATAAAACATTTATTTTATAATACTTGATAATATTTATAATACTTACATTTATTATATTGTGTGAAAAAACATATTTTAGCTGTTGGATGTTCTTCAATTCCAGATGTTTCGGAGCTGACCGATCACGCCCCTGAGGCTCAGCGTGACTGGGCGTGGCTTCTGGACCTGGAAAGAGCCGTGGCATTGGCGATCGGTCGATGTCTGGGAGGGATGCTGCAAGGGCCGCCCCCTACTGCTCAGGAGAAGATGGCCAACTTCTGGCTGAATAACCTGCTCCTGAGGAACGGCCTGGAGATGGACTTCGAGCAGCTGGGTAACACTGCAGAACATGTTTCTACACAGAACTATTAAACAGAAATGTAAATACTCGGTACTAAAGGTAGAAAAAGGGTTACCAGAAATGGTACAGGTTAGTACCCAAAGAGGAACGTGACCATCAGATTTAGTCTCCGTTTACTCTTATAATATCCTCCACTCTTCTGGGTAGATGTTCCATTAGATTTTGTGGATATTTGTGCTCATTCAAATACCATGATGTGTGCTAGTAAAGTGAAGTGATGTAGGTGAGAAGGTAAGGAGGCCTGGGGTGCAGTCAGAGTTCGATGGAAGTGAAAATGAAGGAATTAGGAGAAGAAGTATGGGGTGAAATATTCGAAAAAAATGAGGGAATAAAAACAGGACAGTGGAGCTGCAGGATGGAAGGAAATGAATAACTCCCTCAGCTGGAGTCATGCTGCTAGATCTCCTGTAGGGTTACCAGGTTCTGGTTCTTCACACAGACTCAGCCATGAGCTGGCTGACGGAGGCGGTGCTGCTCGGATGCGGAGACGCCAGGCTGGCCGACCTCCATTTCTCTGAAGAGAACGGCGCGCTGTTGGAGCTAGCACTGGGTTCCTCACGAGAACCTGCGAGCGGACTCTGGAGGAAGATGAAGGAGTACGCCGTCAGCAGAGGTACACGAGGAACGATAACCTCAATATGCACACATGAGCAACACATTACTTTTTTTTTTTTTTTTTTTTTTTTTATCCATTTCAGGTTACATTTAATGTTAAGGAGGATGCATGAAACAAGTTCTCACTTTTTTACAGCAGCTACAAATGGATAAGAATTTAACGGTTTTGAAGACTTCATGAAAATGTGTGTGTGTGTGTGTGTGTGTGTGTGTGTAGACTGGGATGGCAGCGGTGCAGTAGGAGACGGTTTGTTGGAGACGGTGTGTCGCTGCAGTCTCGCCGCTTTGCTCAAACACACCGGTCTTCAGGACGAGGCCTACTGGCAGGACAAGTGAGACACACGTCTCTCACACACACACACACACACACACACACACACACACACACACACGCCTGGTATGCAGGTTTGACTGTATGTGTGTGTATTAAATTCCAGGTACGAACCGTGTGAGATGCTGATTGAGATCTACGAGGTGGTGTATAAGATCCGCAGCACTCTTCTGGCTAATAAAGAGAACACGGGACACACGGCAAACCCACAGCCTGCTCCTGTGATCAAACAGGTACACACGCGTCTCTCACACGTGTCTCTTACACACGTGTTGCACACACGCACACACACGTCACATAAACATAGCTCAAGCACACATCACACAAACACATCCCACACACATCACACACACACATCTTGTGTAGACGTTTCACTCACATCTCATACACACACGTTTTACACACACTTCCTCACGCATCCCTAGAAAAGGATCTACTTGTGAGTGAAACACATTGTCTAGTCATTGAAAAGTTCAACATCTCTGTGTGTGTGTGTGTGTGTGTGTGTGTGTGTGTGTGTGTGTGTGTGTGTGTGTGTGTGTGTGTGTGTGTGATGACGCAGAGTTCGAGTGACACACACAGCCTCGATGAGGACACACACGAGTGCAGCAGCTCCGAAGAGCAAGCAGCAAGAGAGATCACACACACCGCAGAACACAACCAGGACGAGCCGGCCGAAGACGAGACACCCAGCATCAGTATGTACCTGCCGGGTAAACACACTGTTTTCTGTGTTTACACACACACACACACACACACACACACACACACACACACACACATCACTGAACTGTGTGTATTACTGGACATCTAATGCGTGTGTTTGTTTGTGTGTGTGTTTATATTTTTGTATCTTTTTGTATATCTGTGTGTGTATTCGTTTGTGTGTGTGTATATATACACGTGTGTATTTGTAAATATGTATATCTGCGTGTGAAACTGGTGTGTGTGTGTGCCAGCAGAGGTGCTGCAGTGTTTCTTGGCCACGCGTGAAGCCATGCAGCTGCAGCAGAACGAGACGGTGTACGAGTCGTCAGGCACCAGCACTCTGCCCAGCACCTCGGAGAGCCCGGCCACCCCAGACAGGGACACGCCCACCCATGTGCCCTTCAACTCCGTCTGCCAGCTGCTTATCAAACGCTGCCTCTTTCTGCTGCTGGGGGTCCGACCCGCCTGGCACGACCACAGTCAACATGCAAACAACACTGATACTAGGTGTGTGTGTGTGTGTGTGTGTGTGTGTGTGTGTGTGTGTGTGTGTGTGTGTGTGTGTGTGTGTGTGTGTGTGGTATTTTTTATTACTTTTTATCAGCTCGCTATCCGTTAACGAGATGAACGTTTCCATAGAAACGGCTTATTTTCGAGTCGTAGACGCTGCCATCTTGTACTCATGCATTACATATTGATGAAAGATGGACACGTGTGTTTATTTAAAGTCTGATATCTCGATCGTCTCTACAGGAAGTCCACGTGCTCGTCTGAAGCGGAAAACATCCGAGTGGAGTTCTTTCATCTTTCCAGCAGCAGGAGACCGAGTGAGAGAGAGGTACGGAAGATCTGCCCTACAGCACCCTCCGGAAATATGAGGAACGAATAAAGCTTCTTTCTTTGCTCATATTCCCAGTATACTATACGGACAAAAGTATTGGGACACCTGACTTTTCCACCCTGATGTGGTTCTTTCCGAAAGTCAGTACCTGACTTTACTAACACCCTTGTGGCTGAAGGAATCTACAGACATTTCCTCAAAATCTAGTAAAACATCTTCCCAGAAGAGTGGAGCTCATTATACCAGCGAATGTGGACGGCGTGAGGAACAGAAATTTCAAAAAGCAGCACATACCAATCTCATGGTCAGGTGTCCACAAACTTTTGTCTATGTTGTGTTTGTGTGACACAATTATTGGCACCCTTCCTTGACCAATCTCCATCAACCATTAACATTAGACTGTTTGTTTGTTTGTTGTTCGGTTTATTAATTATAATTTATGTTTGATTTCTCTGTTTTCAAGACTTCAGATCATTCCAGGAGCTGCTCCGGATCTGTAAAGAGTAAGATGGGTAAGTTCAGAAATCTTGTCAAAACTCAATTATTAAAGATTTATATAAAAATCATCACTATTGTGTATTATTGTGGCGTGTTTGTTTATAAGCCTGATAATCAGAAGAATGGGAGGAAAGTACCCATAAAATTCGCCTTTAGATGTCGTTATTAAGTTATAGTTATAGATTGGATTGGATTTATGTTATAGTGTGTGTGTGTGTGTGTGTGTGTGTGTGTGTGTGTGTGTGTGTGTGTGTGTGTGTGTGCGTGCGCACAGGGCTGCCGTTGTGTTCACTGGGCATCATGAAGGACGCGTGGGAGAGATTAAGGCAGTGTATCAGTCCTGATACGGCGCTCAGCTCAGCAGCTGTCAGCTCACCCATGATCGACCAGGTTACACACACACACACACACACACACACACACACACACACACACACACACACACACACACACACATCAACATTACGTTTAATATAATATATTAAATATATACTGTATATATATATATAGTTGTTACAATTTCGAATGGGTGTGTATGTTTATTGACTTTTTTTAAATAGACAAGATTGTGGGAGGGGTGTGTGTGTGTGTGTGTGTGTGTGTGTGTGTGTGTGTGTGTGTGTGTGTGTGTGTGTTTTATATTAAGGTCTATGTTCTTGTCTGGAATGTTATTGTCGCATGTAATTTGCTATTTGAAAGGCAATATATAAAAATATATACCCATATAATTTTGTGCTTGCTGTAGGTGTTCCACTTCGTGTGTGGGAGTCTGGTGAGGACTTCGGCGTTGGTGGAGAGGGAGGCGTGTGTTCAGGCCGATCCTAAAGCCATCACGCTGGCCATGGCCCAGCAGCAGAACAGAGCTGAGGTCAGTCACCACTCCACAGTGGAGTCACAGTTCATCAGCATGTTTTATACGACAGAATTGCCACAGATAATAAATTCCATCGTTGTTATAAAATCACTTCTTTCTCATGTTCCTCATCACCGTCACCTCTGGATTTTCTATTTGAGATCCAAATCTAAATATAAATTTTTTTTTTTTTAAGATTTTAATGTTATAAAATTATTTGCATTAAAACTCGCGTTTTTTCCTCGCAGGTCCGAGTCGAGGCCTTGCGTCAGATCTCTTCTTTCCTGGCTGAGATGGAGGAGAAGACCGAAGGCTGTACATTGCCTCCACGCTTTCCGGGTCTCCTGCAGTCGGTGCAGCTACACTTCCTGTCAGGTTGTTTCGGTCTTGGGGCTCCGGTGGCAGGAAGTGCGGCGACGCCCACGGACACGATATACCACTACACAGTAAGAACACGAGCCAATCACACACCTGTTACAAAGCATTGTGCACAATTAGTCTGTTGAGCATCGTGTGTGTGTGTGTGTGTGTGTGTGTGTGTAGGCTGGAACTCAGTCTGCCACTATGAGCACCCAGAGAGAGCTCCAGGCCACGGCACACACTCTCTACCAGCAGGTGGTGCGTGTGCTCAGGCAGAAGGTGGTCATGGAGAAGAAGCAGACGGGTAAACCAAAAGCTTTATTTTTCTTCATGATCTACATTCTGATTGGTCGAAAGGTTTCAAGTAATTAACTGTAGCTGTAGGTCGCTTAAAATGTTGAATTTCTATAAGGAGATGTCTAATAAGTTACGCATTAATAGACGGAGTCTCCAGCATCCGCACTTTGTACCAATTAGAGGCACATTTGATGTTTGATGTAAATTCTGACCTCAGCTTTTTGTGATTCTTTGGTTCATTCATAATTTTAAAAGAGGGCAATAAGAGAAGCTGTTGAGGAAGCGACGGGTCATAGCGTTCCTCAAAACGTTCCTCAGTTTTCACCGTGTCTTTTTTCCGACTCAGGTTCTTGCCAGCAGCTGCTTCTGGCCGCCGTATTCGCTCTGAATTTCCGTTACGAGCCAGAGGATCTGGTGCTGCTGATCCGCAGCGGAGTGCTCGAGCTTCTCTCGGCTCTCACTCAGAACGCCTGTGTGCTGGTGAACCACCGCTGGCTCACCTCGTCCGTCTCGGCCAACGCTCTGATGAGTGGCGCCGCGAGGCTCGCGTCCGCACGCCTGCTCCAGAGTCTTGTCATAGCGGCCAGGTAAGCTCACACGCGCGCACACACACACACACACACACACACACACACACACACACACACAGGTGTGTGTTATTAATGTATGCTTTACTTATTAATATAGTGTAGAGAAATCTATATCTAGAATGGTAATGTATATCCTTTGTGTGTGTGTGTGTGTGTGTGTGTGTGTGTGTGTGTGTGTGTGTGTGCGCGTGTGTGTGTGTGCGTGCGTGTGCCCGCTCACGTGTACACCAGCTCGTGTGAGGGCTCCTTGCCGCTGGACGTGTCTCAGGCCCTTTTGGATGTGATGTGTGAGCAGCTGCAGGGTCTCTTACACACCTACCACCAGCAGGAGGCGCTGGAGAGCAGCACACAGTGTGAATTAGAACACAACCCTGCCAATACAGCAACCAAGCAAGAGAGTGAGTCGAAAACATTTACCCCCCATTTATACATCCTACCCCTAATCTTAATACCCTACTCCCCATTTATACATCCTACCCCTAATCTAAATACCCTACCCCCATTTATACATCCTACCCCTAATCTTAATACCCTACCCCCCATTTATACATCCTACCCCTAATCTTAATACCCTACTCCCCATTTATACATCCTACCCCTAATCTAAATACCCTACCCCCCATTTATACATCCTACCCCTAATCTAAATACCCTACCCCCCATTTATACATCCTACCCCTAATCTTAATACCCTACTCCCCATTTATACATCCTACCCCTAATCTAAATACCCTACCCCCCATTTATACATCCTACCCCTAATCTAAATACCCTACCCCCCATTTATACATCCTACCCCTAATCTAAATACCCTACCCCCCATTTATACATCCTACCCCTAATCTTAATACCCTACTCCCCATTTATACATCCTACCCCTAATCTAAATACCCTACCCCCCATTTATACATCCTACCCCTAATCTAAATACCCTACCCCCCATTTATACATCCTACCCCTAATCTAAATACCCTACCCCCCATTTATACATCCTACCCCTAATCTTAATACCCTACTCCCCATTTATACATCCTACCCCTAATCTAAATACCCTACCCCCCATTTATACATCCTACCCCAAATCTAAATACCCTACCCCCCCATTTATACCTCCTACCCCTAATCTAAATACCCTACCCCCCATTTATACATCCTACCCCTAATCTAAATACCCTACCCCCCCATTTATACATCCTACCCTTAATCTTAATCCCCTACCCCCCATTTATACATCCTACCCCTAATCTAAATACCCTACCCCCCATTTATACATCCTACCCCTAATCTAAATACCCTACCCCCCATTTATACATCCTACCCCAAATCTAAATACCCTACCCCCCCATTTATACCTCCTACCCCTAATCTTAATACCCTACTCCCCATTTATACATCCTACCCCTAATCTAAATACCCTACCCCCCATTTATACATCCTACCCCTAATCTTAATACCCTACCCCCCATTTATACATCCTACCCCTAATCTTAATACCCTACCCCCCTATTTTACCTCCTACCCCTAATCTCAATACCCTACCCCCCATTTATACCTCCTACCCCTAATCTTAATACCCTACCCCCCCATTTATACATCCTACCCCTAATCTAAATACCCTACCCCCCATTTATACATCCTACCCCTAATCTCAATACCCTACCCCCCATTTATACCTCCTACCCCTAATCTTAATACCCTAGCCCCCCATTTATACATCCTACCCCTAATCTTAATACCCTACCCCCCATTTATACCTCCTACCCCTAATCTCAATACCCTACCCCCCATTTATACCTCCTACCCCTAATCTCAATACCCTACCCCCCATTTATACCTCCTACCCCTAATCTTAATACCCTACCCCCCCATTCATACATCCTACCCCTAATCTTAATACCCTACCCCCCCATTTATACATCCTACCCCTAATCTTAATACCCTACCCCCCATTTATACCTCCTACCCCTAATCTTAATACCCTACCCCCCCATTTATACATCCTACCCCTAATCTTAATACCCTACCCCCCATTTATACATCCTACCCCTAATCTTAATACCCTACCCCCCCATTCATACATCCTACCCCTAATCTTAATACCCTACCCCCCCATTTACACATCCTACCCCTAATCTTAATACCCTACCCCCCATTTATACCTCCTACCCCTAATCTTAATACCCTACCCCCCCATTTATACCTCCTACCCCTAATCTTAATACCCTACCCCCCATTTATACATCCTACCCCTAATCTTAATACCCTACCCCCCCATTTATACATCCTACCCCTAATCTTAATACCCTACCCCCCCATTTATACATCCTACCCCTAATCTTAATACCCTACCCCCCATTTATACATCCTACCCCTAATCTTAATACCCTACCCCCCCATTTATACCTCCTACCCCTAATCTTAATACCCTACCCCCCCATTTACACATCCTACCCCTAATCTTAATACCCTACCCCCCATTTATACCTCCTACCCCTAATCTTAATACCCTACCCCCCCATTTATACCTCCTACCCCTAATCTTAATACCCTACCCCCCATTTATACATCCTACCCCTAATCTTAATACCCTACCCCCCCATTTATACATCCTACCCCTAATCTTAATACCCTACCCCCCCATTTATACATCCTACCCCTAATCTTAATACCCTACCCCCCATTTATACATCCTACCCCTAATCTTAATACCCTACCCCCCATTTATACATCCTACCCCTAATCTTAATACCCTACCCCCCCATTTATACCTCCTACCCCTAATCTAAATACCCTACCCCCCATTTATACATCCTACCCCTAATCTTAATACCCTACCCCCCATTTATACCTCCTACCCCTAATCTTAATACCCTACCCCCCATTTATACCTCCTACCCCTAATCTTAATACCCTACCCCCCCATTTATACCTCCTACCCCTAATCTTAATACCCTACCCCCCATTTATACATCCTACCCCTAATCTCAATACCCTACCCCCCATTTATACATCCTACCCCTAATCTTAATACCCTACCCCCCATTTATACCTCCTACCCCTAATCTAAATACCCTACCCCCCCATTTATACATCCTACCCCTAATCTTAATACCCACACCGTGACATGATACACTTCACTCTCATTATTTAGTGGTATGATGTGTGTGTTTTTGTGTGATTGTGTGTGTGTGTGTGTGTGTGTGTGTGTGTGTGTTTTTGTGTGGTACTGTAGTAGGATCAGAGACATTCTCCAGTAACAGAGTCATGGAGTCCCAGCTTGCAGACTTTCTAGTCTTCCTCAGACGTGTCCTCTCTCCAACGGTGACCAAAAGGGTTTCATCGTTCTCCAGGTGGATCGACCCTCTGATGACCATCATCTCCTGCCACAGCAACTCAGGTAGCATCAGAGGGGTTAATAGTTTAAAGTCAATGAGAGTAACAAACACTGCATTTATTTTCATTTCGATTTCAATGCGTTCCAGGTAATCCTCGCTTCCATAATCTCCGCACCAAACTGTTGGCGTTCCACATTCTCGAAGCCTTACTTCCAGCCTGCGAGGATTCTCTGCGGATGAAGCAGGTGAGAAAAGCTACACAGATCCCTTTTCGCCACGCCGTTCGATTTCTAACGCTGTACTTTTCCTTACAGATCGTCGATCAGCTGTTTGAACTTTTATCTACTTACATGTGGGAGGAACCTCTGGCTTTGGGAAAACACCTGGAAAATCGGAATCCAGAAAAAGTGTCTGAGAGTTTAACGAGCGTACGCGTGCCGTATTCCCCAGCAACATTAGCATTCGATTTAGTAACATTAACACGTTTCTCAGGGTTTAAATCCACTTTCTGGTTGCATTTCAGGAGATCAGCGTCGAGGACGAGTGCATTCCCATCGGCGATTTCTCCTTCGACCCTCACAAGCTGCTCTGCTGTTCTCTGGAGAGCGGGAACGTCCTCTCTCACGGTTCCGGAGGGAAAGGGTACGGTCTCGCCACCACCGCCATCACCTCCGGCTGCTTCACCTGGAAGGTACGACCGAATAAGAGCGTTTTAATTATTCAGTCTGAACCACATAACCTGGTATTTATTCCTCCCACCCAGTTCTACATCACGAAAGAGAACCGAGGGAATGAGGGAACGTGCATCGGAGTGGCGCGCTGGCCCATCCGCGACTACAACCACCGTAGCACCACAGACATGTGGCTGTACCGCGCCTACAGCGGCAGCCTGTACCACGGCGGTGAGCTGGGCCGCGCACTGCCCTCCTTCACCCAGGGAGACACCATCACCTGCATCCTGGACATGGAGGCCCGGACCATCTCCTTCGCCAAGAATAACCGGGTCAGCACTTTCCTAAAACTCTAGCAATGTCCAAAAGATTGAGCGGAGTTTAGTTTGGCCGGTGTACTTCATTAGTAATTACTGCTTTATATCTGGAAATCCGTAATTATTCAGATGGATTATTCTTATCATAATGCTTTAGGAACCCAAGCTGGCGTTTGAGGGTGTGGAAGCTACAGAGCTTTACCCCTGTGTGCTCTTCTACAGCAGTAACCCAGGAGAGAAGGTGCGTCCATCACTAACACCACCACCACCACCAGCATCATTACACTACAATGCAGCGTACACACTCTCAGCAAACATCTGACTGTTTCATGGTTCAGTGATGGTTCATGGTTTATTATTTGTCATGCACAGATGGAATTTCTGTGCTATTAGAAAAAATTAAGCACTTCAGCAAACCTGTGGTTTCAAGGTTTTTTTATATGAAAACGTTCCTGTGTGTAGGTGTCGCTGTGCGACCTGCAGATGCGCGGTGTGCCCAGTGACGTTTTGCCCGGCGACCCCTTGTGCTGCCCACGCTCGGCCGTGCTCCTGGAGGCCACGGTTCAGCTCCTGAGGAGACTCCATCACACCGAGGCATGGACCCCACACATCAACCTGTACATGACTCGCCGTCTGGAGCTCATCAGCATCATAATGAGGGAGGGAACGCAACACACACAAGGTACACACATACGCACACACACACACACACACACACACTCGCACACATACACACAAACTAGTATACCTTTATATATACAGTATATATATATATAAATATGCTTGTATACTAAATTACCAAACACTTAGATTAAACACCTGATCAATCACCAAGCACCGAGATCAGACACCGAGATCAGACACCGAGATCAGACACCAAACACTATGATCATACACTCAATTATCAAACACTGAGATCAAACACCAAATATTAAAATCAATCACCAAACACTGGTATTACCCGAACCTTCTCCTGCACTGATCTAAACACTCATTCACCATCAACCTTTAGAGTTAAATACCAACATTACCTCGAACATTCTACCAGTCCACAATGTGTGTGTGTGTGTGTGTGTGTGTGTGTGTGTGTGTGTGTGCGTTTTGTCCATCCAGGAGATGTCAGTAATGATCAGGCTGAAGGTGGAGAGGATGTGGAGCGGGAGTGGAAGGTGAGGAGCCCTGACCTGCTGTGTGATGGACAGCTGGGCGTGCTGTGTTCAGAGGTGTGGCCCGTCCTGGCTCTGATTGGAGGGGTGGACAGCGGCCTGAGGGCAGGAGGGGCGTGTCTACACAAGCCCAGTGGGCGCAGGGCCACTCTGTTAGGGGTGGTGAAGGAGGGCAGTAGCCTCGCTAAGCTGCAGTGGGAGGAGACGGATCTGACCGTGAGGTAAGAGTGTCGTATGCACTTTACACGTAAAGGAATAAACACTCCGCGTCACGTGTAACATCACGACCCCGAGTGTTTTATTCCTCTTTTACCGCATTCATTCTGTCCTGTCATCCGTCTCTCTCGCTGCCTTGCTCAGCGATCGCTTCCTCTTTATTCCTTTTCTTTTATCTGTCGCTTTCTTTCGGTTTTAATCCCTAAACATTTTCCTTTTTTCTTGTTTTTTCTTCCTCTTTTATCTTTCCACCCTCTAACTTTCTTTCCCTCTGTTTTCCTCAACCCCTTTCTTCCCTATTTCCTTTTCCTCTCCTTTTTTTCATCCCTTTCTGATTCCCATTGATCTTCTTTTCCCCCCACTTATCTTATTCTTCCTTTGATTCTTTTCCTCTGAACTTCTCTTTCTTTCTTGCTCTCTCCTTTTTATTGTTTCTTTCTTTCATTTCCTTTTTTATCCTCTATTTTTCCCCCCTTCATTTAACATCTATCCACTGGTCTCCCTTCCTTCTCTTCATTCTCTCCATCCTTTTATACGGCTTTCCTCTGCTGTTTACTCACATTCTTTCTTTTCTTTATACCTCTTTCCTTTTCTCCTTTTCCCTCTTTTCTTATTCTACCTTTCCTCCTGATTTCCACTCCTCCCCCTTTTCCATTCTTTTTCGTCTCATTCCTTCCTTTCATCTTATTTCCTCTTTCCTGTCCTCTTTCATCCATTTTTTTATCCCTCCTTGTTTTTCCTCTTTTCTTCTACACCCTGCCAATTCTTTCTTTTTTCCCCCTCCTTCTCCCACTTGCCATTCTCTCTCTCTCTCTCTCTCTCTCTCTCTCTCTCTCTCTCTCTCTCTCTCTCTTTCTCTGTCGTACTCTCACTAACTCGAAGCTTCCTGAATTCTTGGTCACCCAGCGACACTCCTCTGTCATCGCTGGAGCCGTGCGACGTGCCCGCGCTGGACGTGTCGCACTGCAGCAGCTTCACCGCCTCCACCATCTTCGATCTTATCCTACTGACAGGTG
>NC_139589.1:24402668-24430168 GCF_946808225.1 Silurus aristotelis
GTATAGTGTGTATGTACTATAGAGTGTGTATACAGTAAGTATAGAGTGTGTATGTAGTGTAGAGTGTGCATACAGTAAGTATAGAGTGTGTATGTACTATAGAGTGTGTATGTACTATAGAGTGTGTATACAGTAAGTATAGAGTGTGTATGTACTATAGAGTGTGTATACAGTAAGTATAGAGTGCGTATGTAGTGTAGAGTGTGTATACAGTAAGTATAGAGTGTGTATGTACTATAGAGTGTGTATACAGTAAGTATAGAGTGTGTATGTAGTGTAGAGTGTGCATACAGTAAGTATAGAGTGTGTATGTACTATAGAGTGTGTATACAGTAAGTATAGAGTGTGTATGTAGTGTAGAGTGTGCATACAGTAAGTATAGCGTGTGTATGTACTATAGAGTGTGTATACAGTAAGTATAGAGTGTGTATGTACTATAGAGTGTGTATACAGTAAGTATAGAGTGTGTATGTACTATAGAGTGTGTATACAGTAAGTATAGAGTGTGTATGTAGTGTAGAGTGTGCATACAGTAAGTATAGAGTGTGTATGTACTATAGAGTGTGTATACAGTAAGTATAGAGTGTGTATGTACTATAGAGTGTGTATACAGTAAGTATAGAGTGTGTATGTAGTGTAGAGTGTGCATACAGTAAGTATAGCGTGTGTATGTACTATAGAGTGTGTATACAGTAAGTATAGAGTGTGTATGTAGTGTAGAGTGTGTATACAGTAAGTATAGAGTGTGTATGTAGTGTAGAGTGTGTATACAGTAAGTATAGAGTGTGTATGTACTATAGAGTGTGTATACAGTAAGTATAGAGTGTGTATGTACTATAGAGTGTGTATGTACTATAGAGTGTGTATACAGTAAGTATAGAGTGCGTATGTAGTGTAGAGTGTGCATACAGTAAGTATAGAGTGTGTATGTACTATAGAGTGTGTATGTACTATAGAGTGTGTATACAGTAAGTATAGAGTGTGTATGTAGTGTAGAGTGTGCATACAGTAAGTATAGAGTGTGTATGTACTATAGAGTGTGTATGTACTATAGAGTGTGTATGTAATATAGAGTGTGTATACAGTAAGTATAGAGTGTGTATGTAGTGTAGAGTGTGCATACAGTAAGTATAGAGTGTGTATGTACTATAGAGTGTGTATACAGTAAGTAAAGAGTGTGTATGTACTATAGAGTGTGTATGTACTATAGAGTGTGTATACAGTAAGTATAGAGTGTGTATGTAGTGTAGAGTGTGCATACAGTAAGTATAGAGTGTGTATGTACTATAGAGTGTGTATACAGTAAGTATAGAGTGTGTATGTACTATAGAGTGTGTATGTACTATAGAGTGTGTATACAGTAAGTATAGAGTGTGTATGTAGTGTAGAGTGTGCATACAGTAAGTATAGAGTGTGTATGTACTATAGAGTGTGTATACAGTAAGTATAGAGTGTGTATGTACTATAGAGTGTGTATGTACTATAGAGTGTGTATACAGTAAGTATAGAGTGCGTATGTAGTGTAGAGTGTGCATACAGTAAGTATAGAGTGTGTATGTACTATAGAGTGTGTATGTACTATAGAGTGTGTATACAGTAAGTATAGAGTGTGTATGTAGTGTAGAGTGTGCATACAGTAAGTATAGAGTGTGTATGTACTATAGAGTGTGTATGTAATATAGAGTGTGTATACAGTAAGTATAGAGTGTGTATGTAGTGTAGAGTGTGCATACAGTAAGTATAGAGTGTGTATGTACTATAGAGTGTGTATACAGTAAGTAAAGAGTGTGTATGTACTATAGAGTGTGTATGTACTATAGAGTGTGTATACAGTAAGTATAGAGTGTGTATGTAGTGTAGAGTGTGCATACAGTAAGTATAGAGTGTGTATGTACTATAGAGTGTGTATACAGTAAGTATAGAGTGTGTATGTACTATAGAGTGTGTATGTACTATAGAGTGTGTATACAGTAAGTATAGAGTGTGTATGTAGTGTAGAGTGTGCATACAGTAAGTATAGAGTGTGTATGTACTATAGAGTGTGTATGTACTATAGAGTGTGTATACAGTAAGTATAGAGTGTGTATGTACTATAGAGTGTGCATACAGTAAGTATAGAGTGTGTATGTACTATAGAGTGTGTATACAGTAAGTATAGAGTGTGTATGTACTATAGAGTGTGTATGTACTATAGAGTGTGTATACAGTAAGTATAGAGTGTGTATGTAGTGTAGTGTGCATACAGTAAGTATAGAGTGTGTATGTACTATAGAGTGTGTATACAGTAAGTATAGAGTGTGTATGTACTATAGAGTGTGTATACAGTAAGTATAGAGTGTGTATGTACTATAGAGTGTGCATACAGTAAGTATAGAGTGTGTATGTACTATAGAGTGTGTATGTACTATAGAGTGTGTATACAGTAAGTATAGAGTGTGTATGTACTATAGAGTGTGCATACAGTAAGTATAGAGTGTGTATGTACTATAGAGTGTGTATACAGTAAGTATAGAGTGTGTATGTAGTGTAGAGTGTGCATACAGTAAGTATAGAGTGTGTATGTACTATATAGTGTGTATACAGTAAGTATAGAGTGTGTATGTAGTGTAGAGTGTGTATACAGTAAGTATAGAGTGTGTATGTAGTGTAGAGTGTGTATACAGTAAGTATAGAGTGTGTATGTACTATAGAGTGTGTATACAGTAAGTATAGAGTGTGTATGTACTATAGAGTGTGTATACAGTAAGTATAGAGTGCGTATGTAGTGTAGAGTGTGTATACAGTAAGTATAGAGTGTGTATGTACTATAGAGTGTGTATACAGTAAGTATAGAGTGTGTATGTAGTGTAGAGTGTGCATACAGTAAGTATAGAGTGTGTATGTACTATAGAGTGTGTATGTACTATAGAGTGTGTATACAGTAAGTATAGAGTGTGTATGTAGTGTAGAGTGTGCATACAGTAAGTATAGCGTGTGTATGTACTATAGAGTGTGTATACAGTAAGTATAGAGTGTGTATGTACTATAGAGTGTGTATACAGTAAGTATAGAGTGTGTATGTACTATAGAGTGTGTATACAGTAAGTATAGAGTGTGTATGTAGTGTAGAGTGTGCATACAGTAAGTATAGAGTGTGTATGTACTATAGAGTGTGTATACAGTAAGTATAGAGTGTGTATGTACTATAGAGTGTGTATACAGTAAGTATAGAGTGTGTATGTAGTGTAGAGTGTGCATACAGTAAGTATAGCGTGTGTATGTACTATAGAGTGTGTATACAGTAAGTATAGAGTGTGTATGTACTATAGAGTGTGTATACAGTAAGTATAGAGTGTGTATGTACTATAGAGTGTGTATGTACTATAGAGTGTGTATGTACTATAGAGTGTGTATACAGTAAGTATAGAGTGCGTATGTAGTGTAGAGTGTGCATACAGTAAGTATAGAGTGTGTATGTACTATAGAGTGTGTATGTACTATAGAGTGTGTATACAGTAAGTATAGAGTGTGTATGTAGTGTAGAGTGTGCATACAGAAAGTATAGAGTGTGTATGTACTATAAAGTGTGTATGTACTATAGAGTGTGTATGTAATATAGAGTGTGTATACAGTAAGTATAGAGTGTGTATGTAGTGTAGAGTGTGCATACAGTAAGTATAGAGTGTGTATGTACTATAGAGTGTGTATACAGTAAGTAAAGAGTGTGTATGTACTATAGAGTGTGTATGTACTATAGAGTGTGTATACAGTAAGTATAGAGTGTGTATGTAGTGTAGAGTGTGCATACAGTAAGTATAGAGTGTGTATGTACTATAGAGTGTGTATACAGTAAGTATAGAGTGTGTATGTACTATAGAGTGTGTATGTACTATAGAGTGTGTATACAGTAAGTATAGAGTGTGTATGTAGTGTAGAGTGTGCATACAGTAAGTATAGAGTGTGTATGTACTATAGAGTGTGTATGTACTATAGAGTGTGTATACAGTAAGTATAGAGTGTGTATGTACTATAGAGTGTGCATACAGTAAGTATAGAGTGTGTATGTACTATAGAGTGTGTATACAGTAAGTATAGAGTGTGTATGTACTATAGAGTGTGTATGTACTATAGAGTGTGTATACAGTAAGTATAGAGTGTGTATGTAGTGTAGAGTGTGCATACAGTAAGTATAGAGTGTGTATGTACTATAGAGTGTGTATACAGTAAGTATAGAGTGTGTATGTAGTGTAGAGTGTGCATACAGTAAGTATAGAGTGTGTATGTACTATATAGTGTGTATACAGTAAGTATAGAGTGTGTATGTAGTGTAGAGTGTGCATACAGTAAGTATAGAGTGTGTATGTACTATAGAGTGTGTATACAGTAAGTATAGAGTGTGTATGTAGTGTAGAGTGTGCATACAGTAAGTAGAGAGTGTGTATGTACTATAGAGTGTGTATACAGTAAGTATAGAGTGTGTATGTACTATAGAGTGTGCATACAGTAAGTATAGAGTGTGTATGTACTATAGAGTGTGTATGTACTATAGAGTGTGTATACAGTAAGTATAGAGTGTGTATGTACTATAGAGTGTGCATACAGTAAGTATAGAGTGTGTATGTACTATAGAGTGTGTATACAGTAAGTATAGAGTGTGTATGTAGTGTAGAGTGTGCATACAGTAAGTATAGAGTGTGTATGTACTATATAGTGTGTATACAGTAAGTATAGAGTGTGTATGTAGTGTAGAGTGTGTATACAGTAAGTATAGAGTGTGTATGTACTATATAGTGTGTATACAGTAAGTATAGAGTGTGTACGTAGTGTAGAGTGTGTATACAGTAAGTATAGAGTGTGTATGTAGTATAGAGTGTGTATACAGTAAGTATAGAGTGTGTATGTACTATAGAGTGTGTATACAGTAAGTATAGAGTGTGTATGTAGTGTAGAGTGTGCATACAGTAAGTATAGAGTGTGTATGTACTATATAGTGTGTATACAGTAAGTATAGAGTGTGTATGTAGTGTAGAGTGTGCATACAGTAAGTATAGAGTGTGTATGTACTATATAGTGTGTATACAGTAAGTATAGAGTGTGTATGTAGTGTAGAGTGTGTATACAGTAAGTATAGAGTGTGTATGTACTATATAGTGTGTATACAGTAAGTATAGAGTGTGTATGTAGTGTAGAGTGTGTATACAGTAAGTATAGAGTGTGTATGTAGTGTAGAGTGTGCATACAGTAAGTATAGAGTGTGTATGTACTATAGAGTGTGTATACAGTAAGTATAGAGTGTGTATGTAGTGTAGAGTGTGCATACAGTAAGTATAGAGTGTGTATGTACTATAGAGTGTGTATACAGTAAGTATAGAGTGTGTATGTACTATAGAGTGTGTATACAGTAAGTATAGAGTGTGTATGTAGTGTAGAGTGTGTATACAGTAAGTATAGAGTGTGTATGTAGTGTAGAGTGTGTATACAGTAAGTATAGAGTGTGTATGTAGTGTAGAGTGTGTATACAGTAAGTATAGAGTGTGTATGTAGTGTAGAGTGTGTATACAGTAAGTATAGAGTGTGTATGTAGTGTATAGTGTGTATACAGTAAGTATAGAGTGTGTATGTAGTGTAGAGTGTGTATACAGTAAGTATAGAGTGTGTATGTAGTGTAGAGTGTGTATACAGTAAGTATAGAGTGTGTATGTAGTGTAGAGTGTGTATACAGTAAGTATAGAGTGTGTATGTAGTGTAGAGTGTGTATACAGTAAGTATAGAGTGTGTATGTAGTGTATAGTGTGTATACAGTAAGTATAGAGTGTGTATGTAGTGTAGAGTGTGTATACAGTAAGTATAGAGTGTGTATGTAGTGTAGAGTGTGTATACAGTAAGTATAGAGTGTGTATGTAGTGTAGAGTGTGTATACAGTAAGTATAGAGTGTGTATGTAGTGTATAGTGTGTATACAGTAAGTATAGAGTGTGTATGTAGTGTAGAGTGTGTATACAGTAAGTATAGAGTGTGTATGTAGTGTAGAGTGTGTATACAGTAAGTATAGAGTGTGTATGTAGTGTAGAGTGTGTATACAGTAAGTATAGAGTGTGTATGTAGTGTAGAGTGTGTATACAGTAAGTATAGAGTGTGTATGTAGTGTAGAGTGTGTATACAGTAAGTATAGAGTGTGTATGTAGTGTAGAGTGTGTATACAGTAAGTATAGAGTGTGTATGTAGTGTAGAGTGTGTATACAGTAAGTATAGAGTGTGTATGTAGTGTAGAGTGTGTATACAGTAAGTATAGAGTGTGTATGTAGTGTAGAGTGTGTATACAGTAAGTATAGAGTGTGTATGTAGTGTATAGTGTGTATACAGTAAGTATAGAGTGTGTATGTAGTGTATAGTGTGTATACAGTAAGTATAGAGTGTGTATTGTAGTGTAGAGTGTGTATACAGTAAGTATAGAGTGTGTATGTAGTGTAGAGTGTGTATACAGTAAGTATAGAGTGTGTATGTAGTGTAGAGTGTGTATACAGTAAGTATAGAGTGTGTATGTAGTGTAGAGTGTGTATACAGTAAGTATAGAGTGTGTATGTAGTGTAGAGTGTGTATACAGTAAGTATAGAGTGTGTATTGTAGTGTAGAGTGTGTATACAGTAAGTATAGAGTGTGTATGTAGTGTAGAGTGTGTATACAGTAAGTATAGAGTGTGTATGTAGTGTAGAGTGTGTATACAGTAAGTATAGAGTGTGTATGTAGTGTAGAGTGTGTATACAGTAAGTATAGAGTGTGTATGTAGTGTAGAGTGTGTATACAGTAAGTATAGAGTGTGTATGTAGTGTAGAGTGTGTATACAGTAAGTATAGAGTGTGTATGTAGTGTAGAGTGTGTATACAGTAAGTATAGAGTGTGTATGTAGTGTAGAGTGTGTATACAGTAAGTATAGAGTGTGTATGTAGTGTAGAGTGTGTATACAGTAAGTATAGAGTGTGTATGTAGTGTAGAGTGTGTATACAGTAAGTATAGAGTGTGTATGTAGTATAGAGTGTGTATACAGTAAGTATAGAGTGTGTATACAGTAAGTATAGAGTGTGTATACAGTAAGTATAGAGTGTGTATACAGTAAGTATAGAGTGTGTATACAGTAAGTATAGAGTGTGTATGTAGTATAGAGTGTGTATACAGTAAGTATAGAGTGTGTATTGTAGTGTAGAGTGTGTATACAGTAAGTATAGAGTGTGTATGTAGTGTAGAGTGTGTATACAGTAAGTATAGAGTGTGTATGTAGTGTAGAGTGTGTATACAGTAAGTATAGAGTGTGTATGTAGTGTAGAGTGTGTATACAGTAAGTATAGAGTGTGTATGTAGTATAGAGTGTGTATACAGTAAGTATAGAGTGTGTATGTAGTGTAGAGTGTGTATACAGTAAGTATAGAGTGTGTATGTAGTGTAGAGTGTGTATACAGTAAGTATAGAGTGTGTATGTAGTGTATAGTGTGTATACAGTAAGTATAGAGTGTGTATGTAGTGTATAGTGTGTATACAGTAAGTATAGAGTGTGTATTGTAGTGTAGAGTGTGTATACAGTAAGTATAGAGTGTGTATGTAGTGTAGAGTGTGTATACAGTAAGTATAGAGTGTGTATGTAGTGTAGAGTGTGTATACAGTAAGTATAGAGTGTGTATGTAGTGTAGAGTGTGTATACAGTAAGTATAGAGTGTGTATTGTAGTGTAGAGTGTGTATACAGTAAGTATAGAGTGTGTATGTAGTGTAGAGTGTGTATACAGTAAGTATAGAGTGTGTATGTAGTGTAGAGTGTGTATACAGTAAGTATAGAGTGTGTATTGTAGTGTAGAGTGTGTATACAGTAAGTATAGAGTGTGTATGTAGTGTAGAGTGTGTATACAGTAAGTATAGAGTGTGTATGTAGTGTAGAGTGTGTATACAGTAAGTATAGAGTGTGTATGTAGTGTAGAGTGTGTATACAGTAAGTATAGAGTGTGTATGTAGTGTAGAGTGTGTATACAGTAAGTATAGAGTGTGTATGTAGTGTAGAGTGTGTATACAGTAAGTATAGAGTGTGTATGTAGTGTAGAGTGTGTATACAGTAAGTATAGAGTGTGTATGTAGTGTAGAGTGTGTATACAGTAAGTATAGAGTGTGTATGTAGTATAGAGTGTGTATACAGTAAGTATAGAGTGTGTATACAGTAAGTATAGAGTGTGTATGTACTATAGAGTGTGTATACAGTAAGTATAGAGTGTGTATGTAGTATAGAGTGTGTATACAGTAAGTATAGAGTGTGTATTGTAGTGTAGAGTGTGTATACAGTAAGTATAGAGTGTGTATGTAGTGTAGAGTGTGTATACAGTAAGTATAGAGTGTGTATGTAGTGTAGAGTGTGTATACAGTAAGTATAGAGTGTGTATGTAGTGTAGAGTGTGTATACAGTAAGTATAGAGTGTGTATGTAGTGTAGAGTGTGTATACAGTAAGTATAGAGTGTGTATTGTAGTGTAGAGTGTGTATACAGTAAGTATAGAGTGTGTATGTAGTGTAGAGTGTGTATACAGTAAGTATAGAGTGTGTATTGTAGTGTAGAGTGTGTATACAGTAAGTATAGAGTGTGTATGTAGTGTAGAGTGTGTATACAGTAAGTATAGAGTGTGTATTGTAGTGTAGAGTGTGTATACAGTAAGTATAGAGTGTGTATGTAGTGTAGAGTGTGTATACAGTAAGTATAGAGTGTGTATGTAGTGTAGAGTGTGTATACAGTAAGTATAGAGTGTGTATGTAGTGTAGAGTGTGTATACAGTAAGTATAGAGTGTGTATGTAGTGTAGAGTGTGTATACAGTAAGTATAGAGTGTGTATGTAGTGTAGAGTGTGTATACAGTAAGTATAGAGTGTGTATGTAGTGTAGAGTGTGTATACAGTAAGTATAGAGTGTGTATGTAGTGTAGAGTGTGTATACAGTAAGTATAGAGTGTGTATGTAGTGTAGAGTGTGTATACAGTAAGTATAGAGTGTGTATGTAGTGTAGAGTGTGTATACAGTAAGTATAGAGTGTGTATGTAGTGTAGAGTGTGTATACAGTAAGTATAGAGTGTGTATACAGTAAGTATAGAGTGTGTATGTACTATAGAGTGTGTATACAGTAAGTATAGAGTGTGTATGTAGTATAGAGTGTGTATACAGTAAGTATAGAGTGTGTATTGTAGTGTAGAGTGTGTATACAGTAAGTATAGAGTGTGTATGTAGTGTAGAGTGTGTATACAGTAAGTATAGAGTGTGTATGTAGTGTAGAGTGTGTATACAGTAAGTATAGAGTGTGTATGTAGTGTAGAGTGTGTATACAGTAAGTATAGAGTGTGTATGTAGTATAGAGTGTGTATACAGTAAGTATAGAGTGTGTATGTAGTGTAGAGTGTGTATACAGTAAGTATAGAGTGTGTATGTAGTGTAGAGTGTGTATACAGTAAGTATAGAGTGTGTATGTAGTGTAGAGTGTATGTAGTGTGTGTATTATAGAGTGTGTGTATTATAGAGTGTGTGTATTATAGAGTGTGTATGAAAAAAGTGTGCAATCCTGTTTCTGCGCAGGATATGTTGCTGATCCGCTGCAGTCCGGACTGGATCTCTCAGAACCACGTCCTGGCGTCATGCCGCAGTGTGCTCCGCTCTCAGGGAATCCGGGGTTTGAGCCGCGCTCCCTGCATGGCCGTCTTTCTCGAGCGTCTCCCCCTCTTGCTGCAGGAGCAGTACAACTACGAGCGGGTGAGAACAAATAGCTGTAGTTTGATCTTCTTCACAGTTTTCCTGATGTAGCGTCGGTTGTGTTAATAAACAGCTGATGTGTGTTTTCTCTCAGAGTCATGTGATGTCTGGAGATCAGCTGGTCCACAGCAGTTTCCTGCAGAGCCTGTCCTCTCTGTCTGTGGGTCTGAACTTGGAGCAGCTTTTGAGCCACGAACCGGTCCCTCCCCACCACGACCCCGCCCTCTCCTCCACACACTCCGAGTGGTGCTGGCTTTCCACCTTCTCCACCACCGTGAAGAGCGCAGAGGCCTTCGCCCGCTCCTCGTCCTTCCCAGAGGAGTTCACCGTGCCTGAGTTTCAGCAGAACGGAGACACGGCGTCTTCCCGAGCGCTGGTGAGTCCATCTTACTGAAGGAGTATAATAAAGTGTGAACTCTTCTGTCCTGCACAAGTTTCAGCTCTGACATTAAAGACTTGCATAAAGAGGAAAAGAGGAAAACGGGACTTTTCACTTTTTCCATACTATTTTTAGACCCCCATGTTCTTTACCTTCCCGTCTATTTTTATCTGCTTTCTGCAAATTTCTAATGTCCTTTTCCAATGATAAAATATATAAAATTCACCTGCATTTAGGTTCACCTTCCTTCCCTACGTCTTCTTCTGAATTTGACCATATTCCTCTTATTCTCTATTTTTCAGCTTCCCACCACCTCACATATTTTAGATCTTATACATAAGTATAAGTCTTTTACTTGCTTGCTGAATCCTCATCTCACTTTTCTGGTTATGGCCTGTCTCCCCTCTCTGCTTCCTCTTATATTTCTGCTATCATCTGCTCCTCTCTTACCACAAAAAAAAACCTGGTGCTGATCCTAATGATTTCAATAATTGCTGTCCTATCCTAATTTACCTTTCCTTTCTAAAATCCTCGAAAAGATAGTTCCTTCTTTAGCTTCACTCTCATTTAACTTGTACTAACATGTATGAACAATTCCAGTCTCGTTTTTGCCCCTTTCATAGTATAGAAACGGCACTTTACATATTTTCTGATGACCTTCTCAAGGCAGCGGATTCTGGTTTAGTCACCATTCCTATCCTTCTTGATTTAAGTTCGGCCTTTGACACTATTTCTCATACTATCCCTCTTAACCGAATTATTTCATTTGGCATTACTTACACCCCCCTGGACTGGATCTATCAGCGTGCTTAGTACTTAGTTCATCACATTACACTCATTTAGTTCCAAATCTTCCCCTGTTAACACTGGAGTCCCCCAGGGTTCTGTCCTGGGACCTCTTCTTTTTATCATCTACCTTCTTCCTCTTGGCATAATCTTCCGTAAATATGGTATTCTCTTTGACTGTTACACTGCAGCAAACCTAATGTCTACCCTCCCTCCTTCCTCTCTTCTTGACTGCTTTAATGAACTCAAATCCTGGTTCTCTTCCAATTTTCTTAAATTAAATAGTGGGAAAACAGTCTCTTCTTTTTGGTCTTACTCACAAATCTCTTTATAAGCTTTAACTGGTTTAGAACTCGGCAGCACGTATCATCACTAAAACTCCTTCATTTCACCATATTACTCCGGTTTTGCAGCAGCTCCACGGGCCTCCAGAAAAGATTTGCACCTAGAGCTCACCTAGAGCTGTCGCTATGGTAACAATAATGAAGCTTGTCAGTGCGTGTCTGTGACGTTGCTGTGATGTTTCTGGTTCTGCAGGATAACAGTAAGTGGAGCTTTATGATGGATGAGCAGCTCATGTCATGGGCCACCAACAGACCCGAGGTGAGAGTGTGTGTGTGTGTGTGTGTGTGTGTGTGTGTGTGTGTGTGTGTGTGTGTGTGTGTGTGTGTGTGTGTGTGTGTGTGTGTGTGTGTGTGTGTGTGTGTGTGTTTTGTTTCATTCATCATTATCAGGTAGAGCTCCAGAAGCATGTTCTCATTCAAGGCCATCTCTGTTTCAGCTCTTCATCATTTAACATTCCCTAAAAGCCCTCAGTTTCCCTGAACATTCTTCACCCGTTCCTCTTCGGTTCCTCTACCTCCGTAGGAATTTCAGAAAACTGTCAGAAGCATAGATTTTTTCCCCCCAACCTTTTCAAGAACGTTAAAAGTTTCTCAGAATTAGGAACAAACGCAGTTTCGCTACCACACACCACATTCAAACAACATTCACTTTATTCCTTCACACGGGACACTGAATGTTACAGAGCATAGATACGACCACCTTCTGGTTAATAATAACACTCAGTTCTGCACTCACACCTGGAAAGAATTTGAAGTCACTGATCTCAAAGAAAAAAGCTAATTTAAATAATAGTACAAACAATTGCAATATAAATAAACAAACAAGCAGATAGATAGATAGATAGATAGATAGATAGATAGATAGATAGATAGATAGATAGATAGATAGATAGATAGATAGATAGATAGATAGATAGACAATAATATTAATAATTAATTGAAAAAATAATAATTATAATATAATTATAATTAATTTAAATTGAAGGTAAAAATAAGTGAGTAAATAAAGGAGGCACACGGGCTGTTATCATTATCATGCACAAACCGAACACAATTAGACATCAGGAATGAACAAGAATGAAATATTTAAAAAAGCTGCAAAGATTTAAAAATAATAACAATGAACTGGTGAGGGAATTCTAGAGAGTGAAAATAATACAAAGTGGAATATTATTTTAAGTAAAACTACAAACGCTTCTTGAATGAGAATGAAGCAGAGGGGAAGCGCCTCATGGGGTAGTGAGAGTACTTTAGAGACTACACTCTAACAAAAATATGCTGTGTGTGTGTGTGTGTGTGTGTGTGTGTGTGTTTAGGACTGGCAGCAGGGTGGCAAGAGTGAGGTGTATCTGTGGGGTAACGGACGACATGGACAGCTCGCTGAAGCCGGAACCAACGTTACTGTGCCCACCCTCGTCCCCTCTCTCTCTCAGACCCAGCAGGTGTTAACACACAAACACACACACACACAAACACACACACACGGACAGACAGACAGAGAGACAGATAGATAGATAAGGGTTGTAAATGTTTCCTATGTAGCACTATTTCCTATGTAAATCTATTGAAAGCGGTGTGTGTGTGTGTGTGTGTGTGTGTGTGTGTGTGTGTGTGTGTGTGTGTGTGTGTGTGTGTGTGGGTGCATGTGCGTGTGTTAGGTTGTATGTGGACAGAACTGCACGTTCCTGGTCCAGTCGAGTGGCACCGTGTTGGCGGTAGGAGAGGGCAGCTACGGCCGGCTCGGGCAGGGCAACTCGGACGACCTGTACACACCTACACTCATCTCTGCACTTCAGGGTAACACACATACACTCAACACACAACTACACAACATGCACACAACTACATACCTGCCAGCCTTCACTCCTCCAGTTTGTGTAGCAGCTTTGAATTTCTTTTATTCAGAAATACGCTTTCTCTCGTTAGCCAATCAGCACGTGACCATATAATGATTGACATTTAAGTGGGTGGGATCAAATTTTAATATTTAATGCAACCCCCTGAAAAGTCCCACCCCCTCTCTCGGTTTCACAGTAACGCAGCCCGGATTGTAAAGGAATAACGTTTCTAATTTGCTTGTGTGAAATGGACTCTCATCCGTGTACGTGATCGCGTGAGACGTCACTTCTAACAGCTCCACACTTTTTCCTCTCAGGTTACGTGGTCACTCAGCTGGTGACGTCGTACGGTTCAGACGGCCATTCTCTGGCTCTGACCGAGACGGGCGAGGTGTTCAGCTGGGGTGACGGCGACTACGGGAAGCTGGGTCACGGCAACACCGAGCGCCAGAGACGCCCCAAACAGATCGAGGCTCTTCAGGGGGAGGAGGTGGTGCAGGTAAAACGTGTACATTGTGTTAACGTGCCGTACAAACGCGTTGTATTTTTACGAATTTGAACACTTTTTTCCGCATAGCTGGCATGCGGATTCAAACACTCCGCTGTGGTCACGTCCGACGGGAAGCTCTTCACGTTCGGCAGCGGAGATTCGGGACGCCTGGGTCAAAGGTCTACCTCCAACAAGATGGTTCCGGAGAGGGTCACGGCGCTCGAAGGTCACCACATCGGACAGGCGAGTATCACTATAAAAGAGGCACAGAGCATGTTTCCATAGAAACAGCTCATTCCCTGGGTGTTTATTTAATATTCATGGAACGAGTGTTCCATTGAGCCTGCTCAAAGGTTCCACGCGATAAACCATATTTATCGTAGCAGCGTTAATTCACACGTTCCACATTTATTAGATGTACAGCGATATGTACTTGTTTGCATGCAGGTGTCGTGCGGGATTAATCACACCCTGGCTCTGGCGTCGGATGGAATGACTCTCTGGGCGTTCGGTGACGGGGATTATGGGAAACTCGGTACCGGCCCCTGTGCGGTTAAGTGCTATCCCCAGGTACTGCTTCTAATCTTATTTCAGCACCCGGTAACAACACCGTTTATTAGTCGAACATATTAAATATAATAAACTGGACGATTATTAAGTCCGTGCCGCACTGTTCCGGGCTCGCGGATGATTTATTACATGCTAATTATCCGTTTGTTGAGCATCAGGCACAAGCAGTGGATTTTTGTTGACCGAATCGGTCCACATCAACGGAGTCGTAACGTCTGGTCTCGTGTCTCGTTTCACAGAAAGTGGAGACGTTATGCAATAAAGGCATCAAGAAGGTCGGATGTGGAACTCACTTTTCAGTGGTGCTGGCCAACGACGGACACGTGTACACATTCGGTCAAGGTAAGAGCGAGAGGTAAAAAAAAAAAAATGGCTGCAGATGAAAATAAACAGGTGCAGGCAGCAATCATGTGGGGGCCAAGCACTTTTCCAGAAAGTTTTGTTTTTTGTTTCTATAGTAACGTCGCATTAATATGGATGCCGAAAAGAGATGGCGGACAATAAAACGGCGTGTGTGTGTGTGTGTGTGTGTGTGTGTGTGTGTGTGTGTGTGTGTGTGTGTGTGATTACAGAACGTCTGATTGGCCTTCCCGACTCCATGCTGAAGAACCACAACCGGCCGCAGGTAGTTCCTGCTCTGGAGGGTGTGTTTGTCGAGGACATCGCTGTGGGATGCGAACACATCCTGGCTTTGTCCAACACTGGGGACGTGTACGCCTGGGGGTGCAACTGTGAGGCTCAGGTACAAACACACACACACACACACACACACACACACACACACACACACACACCTTTATAATGTCACATAGATACACACATGAGTGACAAATTAAAGGAAAAACCTGTGTGTGTGGTGTGTGTGTGTGTGTGTGTGCGTGCGTGCACAGTTGGGTCTTGGTCACTCAAGTCCAGTGAAGGAGCCTACCCTCGTCACAGCTCTGCAGGCCAAGAACATCAAACAGATCTCAGCTGGACGATGCCACAGTTCTGCATGGACAACACCACCTTTATCCTCCAGGGGCTCAGGTGTGTACACACACACACACACACATACACTCACACACACACAAAATTCTTCAAAGTCGGGTTCTGCTGGAGGTGTGAGGGTTCAGTCCACGTTCACATTCACCTTAAAGGTGTTCAGTAGGGTTCAGAGCTCTATTAAAGCCCACTCAAGATCTTCCTCTCCAACCCATGGTGCAGGATCTCTGTTTCCTTTTGTGCAAGTCTGTAGACAATTAACTCTCACACACACTTCTGTTTACAGGTTCAGCAGGACTCCAGCTGGGTTTGCCTCAGAGCGTTCCTCCACAGTACAACACCCTGAAGGACTGCACTCCCAAAGAGCTCAGCGCTCGCCTACGAGTCCTTCATCACTTCTCTGACCTCATGTATAAGTCCTGGAGACTTCTCAACCTGGACTCCAACAGTCAGGTGTGTCTCTCTCACACACACACACACACACACACACACACACACACACACACACACACACACACACCACAGAGAGACCAGATAGACAAGATCATATAGAGGAAGTATAGGTAAAGACTATGTGCAGAAACCAGCTCTGAACAGGTCAGTAACCCCACCCGTCTTTGTGTCCAGGTTTTATCCTCCCGCTACAGCGCAGGCACAGCAGCCCTCGTACACGGCCACATCCGCGGCCTCCTGTCCCCCAAAGTCAACACTCTGCCCCTAGTGCGCTCTATCGGCCGCACCATGACCCAGGGCAAGACATACGGCCCCCAGATCACCGTGAAGAGAATCTCCAGCAGGTGCGTGCACACACACACACACACACACACACACACACACACACACACACACACACACACACATACACACAAGGAGCAAGTGCGAGTATTATTTCAGCTATGAAACACCAGTACATTTCTTATATTATTAGGGGGCGCTCCAGCAAGCCGATTTTCGTGCAGATAGCGAAGCAGGTGGTGAACGTGAACCCGACGGAGCTGCGTCTGCCCTCCAGAGCCTGGAAGGTGAAATTGGTGGGAGAAGGTGCAGACGACGCGGGCGGAGTGTTCGATGACACCGTGACCGAGATGTGCCAGGTTATTTACAGCAGAGATAACACAGTACCTCATACATTCAGCACTCATACCACAGGGTAACTGTAAATGGACAACAAATTAGAAGGAAAAATTATTATTTACTGCTCATACTGTCGTGATCTGTCTTTCTCAGGAGCTACAGTCTGGAGTGGTGGATTTACTCATTCGCACCCCCAACAGTACTGCAGATGTGGGCAGTAATACAGACAGGTATTACACACACACACACACACACACACACACACAGACTTGTGTGTCCGAGTTCATTTTTTCTCATTCTCACATATGTATGATTGTCTGTTTTTATGATCCACATGATGTTCTGATTAGAGATCGACCGATTTATAGGTTTTGCCATCTAATCAGCACCGATAGTTGATTTCTGAAACTTTCTTAACAAATCTACACTAAGTTTTTCCGGTCCGCTGTCATTACAAGAGCGGCCTCTAGAGGCAAATCACTGACAGCACGTGCTGTTTGTTTTTACGTGCGAGACTGCACGCTGCACGGAGAGCGCTATATTATATTAATTGTATATAATTTATCATTTTTGTAATTATATAATTATTATTTTATATAATTATTATATAATATAATAATAATAATATAATTTTTTATAATAATATAAGTATTATTTCTTATTATTATTACTATATTCATATTTATTTTATTTAGCACATTTTCATGATTCAGTATTTTTTTTTTTTTTGTAATAAATACATTATACATGGACTTTTTGTTTTTTATTCAGTATCCATCGGTTAAGTAATCGGTTTGCCGGCAAAAATCGGCAAAAATGATCCAATCTATCGATATTGGTAAAATTTGGTTGCACTCTAATTCTGATAATGTGTGTGTGTCTGTGTCCCAGGTTCCTCATGAACCCAGCAGCCGTCTCCGATGAGCACATGCTGCAGTTCCGGTTTCTGGGCATCCTGATGGCAGTGGCTATTCGCACCAAGAAGCCTCTGGACCTGCACCTGGCTCCATGGGTGTGGAAACAGCTGTGCTCCATCCCTCTGGGTGGAGCCGACCTAGAAGAAGTAGACCTCCTCACACACCGCTCACTTCAGGACATCCTGAACCCTGACCACAGCAGCATCACAGAGGACAACTTCACTGTGGTGAGACGCTGGACAGCAGTGTGGCTTGTTTATATGATTTTAATCTTTTTACCAATTATAGAGGTGGGCGGAGCTATTTTTGACAGAGCGGATTTCCTGTCTGTAGATGATTCCTCTGGGCTCGTTTGTGGCCCACAGTGCAGACGGGAAGCTGGTCCCAGTGGTTCCCGGGGGCCACAACCTCCCTCTGACCTTCTCCAACAGGGTGGAATACGTGGAACGAGCCCTGGAGTTTCGGCTGCATGAAATGGACAGACAGGTGATGTAATAAACACTGCAGTCTACTGCAGTCTGTTTAATTTGGAGACATATTTTGGAATTGTGTGTGTGTGTGTGTGTGTGGTGTGTGTGTGTGTGTGTGTGTGTGTGTGTGTGTGTGTGTGTGTGTGTGTGTGTGTTAGGTCGCGGCGGTGAGAGAGGGCATGTCTTCCATCATCCCCGTACCGTTGCTCTCTCTGCTCACGGCGCGTCAGGTGGAGCAGCTCGTCTGCGGCCTTCCAGAGGTCTCAGTAGAGATGCTCAAGAAGGTGGTGCGTTACCGTGACATCACTGCCAACCACCAGCTGATTGGCTGGCTCTGGCAAAGCCTGGAGGAGTTCACCAATGAGGAGCGAGTGCTGTTCCTGCGCTTCGTATCCGGGCGCTCCAGGCTGCCGTCCAACCCGGCCGACATCACGCAGAAGTTCCAGATCATCAAAGTGGACCGGGTGAGGGAGCTTGTTTGCTTGTTTGTTTATTTGCCAACATCCATTTGATTCGTCTCTACAAATAAAAATTAAGCCCAGGTGGGGATTGATTAGTAATGTCTGCAGGGAAATCGTTATTGTAGTAACACTGCCAGGGTGTGCATAACAGTATGTCCAGGTGGGGATTAGTCAGGTGTTCCATGCACCTTCACGAATCCTAGCGTGGGATTGGTCCATTTTTCTAGACGTCCACTACTAATCTCTGACTAGATCGAGTTTTCTGAACTGAACTTTAGAAGACTTTTACCGAATTCACATTATGACGAGTTCTGTGTGAGTTCTGCATTATGTTACTAATCCCCCATGAGGTCACGTGTTTTCTGGACTCGTATTAAACCCGGTTAAGGATTAGTCCTTTTCTGGACTTCACATGAAGCTAATTGGATATTTGTAGATTTCGTGTACTTGGAAAAATCTTGTTAACCTGGTACGGATTTCTGAACATTTCTGAATAAACACAGGGGATTAGTCCAATTTCTTTCCCCTGGATGAAAAAAATATATTAGGAGTAGGAGATTTTCTGGAGCTAGATGTGGAATAATACAGCTCCTGTACTGACATTAAGCCTTATTACAGATTAGTATGGTATTTCTGGATTTGAGTCATGTTTAATTAGTGCTAGGTCTTCGTCTGAACCGACTGGGCTTAATGCCAGCTGGAGTTGGGTAATGGTTAAGGACGGGTTGATCAGTAAATTAGTTTTTTTCAGCTTTATCATACACAGCTGGGGGTTTAAAGACTCACAATAACTGTGTTTGGGGATTAGTAGGTTTCCTATACAATGATTTATCTTAATTTACAGTGACTTCGGTTTTTGAAACTAAGCAAGTTTTCTGGAGCCAGTAGGTAGGTAGAAGGTTCTAGACTTGAATGAAACTTAGTTGGGGGTTGGTGGGATATTTCTGGATTCACATTGTGCTAATTTTGGGATTAGTAGTTTGCTGGAGTTTGTTGGAATTCCAACCATTAACTATGTAGGTCATTTTTTAAAGTGTATATTAGTGGCGTTTTCTACACTCACATTAAACCTACTTGGAGATTAGACGCTCTACTACATGCGGGTTAACCCGATTTGGGAATACGTTTTTTCCAGCCACAGATTAAACCTCACTGGGGGTTACTATGGTCTTCTTGACTAAGAGGTTCCTTTCATATAAAAAGAAGTTTTTTTTTTTGGTTTATTTCCCCTGCAGCCTATGAACGGTCTTCCCACAGCCCAGACGTGTTTCTTCCAGCTGCGTCTGCCTCCCTACACCAGCCAGGCCATGCTCGCCGAGCGTCTGCGCTACTCCATCCACAACTGTCCTTCCATAGACATGGACAACTACATGCTGTCACGCAACACGGAACCGGCAGACGGATCCGACACCGAATACTGAACACACTCTAATTACAGGCTCCGCTACATTACGAGGACCGGGTGGATTCCTCCAGTCAACATTCTTCCTTTCTGCTGTGATCCACAGATCTTTTACTCCACTCGTCCACTCTGGGGAGCACTCAAGTGATCCATGGCTGTCTAATGTATTTCATTTATTTAAGTTTTGGCACTTCCCTTTAAAATTAAATAGGGGGTATGTAAAAATTAAAGTCTTTCGAAAGCACTTTGTGTTTTAGGTGGACAGTACGAGAGATGCACAATATCGTCAAGCGGTGGAGCCGGATTCTTTCAACAAGAACTTTCTACCTGCTTAGCTCCGCCCCATAGAAAGGCTTCTCTCATTACAAACTGCACCTTTAAATAAAACAATACAGAATATTTAACACAAACCATTAAAATGCTAGAGGTCATTTCAAACCAGACAAACTGGGAAAACACGAACGAGGCATCGGTTTAGTTTCTTTTACACTAACGTGCTGAACATCACCCAGGACACGCCCAGAAAACCGCTCGTCAATTTATTTTATCTTGAATGTAATACTTGCAAAAACCCCACACACATTATGCACGCGGATATTTATTTGCCAAATAGTGTCCCGCGACTCCGTGATCTAGCCCCCGAACAAATGTTTTATATTTATTTCATTTTTTTCCCCGTTTGTTCGTGAATACGTGTGAAAATCCATAGTGTGTGTGTGTGTGTGTGTGTGTGTGTTTGTGTGAAGTTTGTTTTTGTCCTTCAGGAAGACGTGTGTATCAGCCATGTGTACAGGTCCTGATCGCTGTGGTGTGACGTGTGGACGGATTTTCTCCTCCGCTTGTCCACGGAGGCTCCTGATACTACTGTGTGTCGTGGTTTACATTAACGCTAATTTATTCGGTTTGTTTTGTAACGAGAGCGAGACATCGGGTTGTGCTCAGTCAGACCTTTATGCATCGTTCTTCAGTATGTAAAAAAAACAAAAACAATGAAACACTGAATATTAAAAGGATTTAGAGCTGCTCTATCATTTGTGGGGTTTTTATCCATCAGAATTCTTTCCACCTAAACCAATAGCAGGAGCTCTGAAAACATTTAGAAGCCACACCTACTTGAAAAACACAATCCAGAAGCCACACCCACTTCACAAAATCAATGCAGAAGCCACACTTACTTCTTTAAATCAATGCAGAAGCCCACCTTCTCAAATAGGCAGATATAAAAGCCACACCTCCACAAAAACTGCTGCAGAAGCCACACCCCCTTCTCAAAAACATACAGAGCCACACCTCCACAAAAACTGCTGCAGAAGCCACACCTATTTCTCAAAAACAGATACAGAAGACACCTTTTTTAAAAACGAATATGAAGCCACACCTCCTTCTCAAAATTAGATACAGAAGCCACACCTCCACAAAAACTGCTGCGGAAGCCACACCTATTTCTCAAAAACAGATACAGAAGACACCTTTTTTAAAAACAAATATGAAGCCACACCACCTTCTCAAAATTAGATACAGAAGACACACCTCCACAAAAACTGCTGCAGAAGCCACACCCCCTTCTCAAAAACAGACACTGAGGCCACACCTCCTTTTAAAAAACAGACAGTTACTGAAGTCACACGAGCTCAGACAACAGATACAGAAGCCACACCCGCTTTTCAAAAACAGATACAGAGAAACACCTCCTTTACTAAAACACAGAAACCACACCTTCCTCACAAAAACATACAGCATTTGCAGAGCTCCGAGAACATGTTCAGAAACTTTCAGACCTCACAGTCCAGACTGAAGTGTGTTTTTCAGAATGATCTAATCCATAATGTTATAATTGGTTGCCCCTGAGCAGGAGTGATTCAGCACCATGGACAAGTCCTAGTCCACAGGTGAAATGCTGAGTAAGTGTGAATAGGGAGGAGATTCTGCTGAAGTGCAGGTAAACATCATCTCCGTCTCGCACTCAGGGATTTGATTAGTCGAGGCGTCTCACTTTCCTGCCCGAGATCTCACGGTTGTGATGAATCACTCGGCCGCAGTCGGGGCGAGAAGTGACGGCCGTAATCAGTTTCTCTGACTCTCAGCTCCGAGTTTGAGAGGGAGCTGAAACCCTTCATCTGATCGCCGAGAGATTAAACGGTGTAAAGACGCGGAGAGACGAAAGAGACGGCCTCTTCAAAAATCACACGCCATTGCGGTGTAGATGAATCTTCTGTCACGTCGAGAGCCGATCTGAAGAACCTCAAGTACAACTCGGAAGGCGACTCGGACGCTTGAAATGTCACTGACGTCAAATATCGCCTCTTAGTTTAATCGTTGTTTGGTTGTCATAGTGACGTCCATGTAGTGTCTCACTGTATGATGTGAAAGTGGACATGCTTGTATATGAGGTGGTTTTAAAATGTTTCAAGATTAGCTCTGTTTACAAGAAAGATCTATTTATCTTCAGTCCAGTCCAATACAGAGCTCTCCGTGTTCTTTCCACCTTCCACGTGTTGTGGAATTCTTCTTTTTAAAACGTGTCTAGCACCTTCTGCGATTTTCACGGGATCTCCACATTGGTGTCAAAAACAACGAGCTCTGAGCTGGATCTTAATCTTCGGGAAGAAAGTGAAGTCTGCAGGAGCCAAATCTGGCAAGTAGGGTGGGTGCAGAATGAAGATCATGTAGTTTCCGGTGAGAAGCTCACGTGTGAGGAGGAGCTCGGTGACAGGGTGCACGTGATCAGAATAGCAGAAGTGGTAACGTACGTGGTCAGAACAGCACCAGTTGCACAGCTCGCGATGTCTTTTCGCACACTGACTTACAAAGGCCAGTGCTTCCTGTGACTGTGCGTGTAGCCACCTGGGCGTGTGCTGCCTTCTGTTGGTGTGTTACGAAGACTATTTGATAGCACCTCATAACTCACACACACTTCTTGACCTGAAAATTAGCACACCCAAAACAATATGTGTCCGATCTAGACCATGGCACATGCTGGATACGTTTCAGATCTCAGTTCATGTCAGAACCCACAAAGTCGGAGAGAAATCGGTGTCACACATAAAGGGGAACAAAAAGGCGAGAAGGAAGGAGCCTGTGCCACTTTTGCATGTGCCGTCTAAATGCATCCTGAGCAACAGCCTGCGTTATGTGCTGAAATAGCAGTCGTGACACACATTTTCCACATTTCCCAACACGTAACCTTATTAGGCACCTGTTTTATTTGTGTACGGTTCACGCTGTAGTCAGCAGGTTCGCAGCTGCTCCTGACTCGGACCCGTCTTCAGCCTCGCCGCCAGTTTTAGAGCTTCATTCATCACGACTCGATGCGCTAGAGAATTAGAAAAAGCATCTGAGAAAGTCAGAGAGAACACGACCGATACTGACGCTAACGAAGGAAACGCAGGAATCATTGTAGGATTTCATAGGTTCTTGGTTTTATGGATTTCCCTTCAGGAATGTGCATCAAAAAGACTTCAATGATAAACACATTCGAGGATATTTCTTTGGTGATTGGCTGGTGTCCTTCAAGGTTCTTTTGTTGTTCCTTAATGGTCCGTAGGACCTACGACAGTGTGCTGCGCTTTTAACAAAGACTTAGTACCCGGATCAATTGTGTCATTGAGAATAAAAATGCTCTGACGTATAACACAATTCTCCAAAAACACCCTTGTAGGTAATGGATCTCCACAAAGTGTAGAGGAACATCTTACCAGAAGACTGGAGCTTATTACAACAGAAAATGGGGACAATTGCACTATAATCAGAGCTGCTGCGCTAAAAAATTAATCAACATGTTCTACCCAATCAGACTCTCTCAGTTTCACCAGCACCAATCACAGGATCATTGATCTTCCCCTAAAATCACAGTGTGTATGATCGCTACACGCTACACACACTTGCGAGCTCCTGCTGTTGTTTTAATGCTTGGTGTTTAAACTCGCCGCTGAAGGAAGCTGACTGTCTGCTGCAGCAGTTTATGACTGGATCATTACGCAATGCTTCGGGGAGTTCGCTCTGCGTAACGCCTACCGCTTTCTCGCTGTTGAGATGATTAGATGCCGCTCCATCAGCCCGCCACGTCTCCGCTCTACTGTACAATACACTCCATCTGGCTTTGTGGCCTGCAGTCGAAAACTCACACCTCATGAATAATTCAGAGCTGCGAGAGTTTACAGGCTGAGTGACGGACGCAGGGATGCCTCTTGGTGCCACAAGGGGGCAGTGTGGCACTGTTACTCTGTTTCTTTGCTACACAAATACAGATACGAGGCTCATCTGAAATTATACTTTTTATCAGATAAGCGACACTACAGACACCACAGAGAGCAGGGAAAGAGACTCCAGAGCAAGCAAGATGGAGGACGAAAAATACGACACTATATCGATAAAGGTTTGTGGCATTTAGCAGACACCTGCATCCAGAGTGACTTACAATGATCACATGTATACAACTAAGCAGCTGAAGGTTAAGGGCCCTTCATAAAGGGCCCCAATGGCAGCTTGGTGTTGCAGGGATTTAATCTCACAACCTTCCGACATTTCAATCTTATGAACATTTGACCAATAGTTGGGTTTGTGCTGATTTCTGAGCATCACATTCCTTTATAATGAGCTCCACTCTGCTGGGAAGATGTTCCACATTCATCATGTTCAATGGGGTTTAAGGTCTATAGCAGGAGATCTTCCACTCTGACCCATGTAAAGCAGATCTTCATGGAGCTGGCTTTGTGCACAGGGGTCTTGCCATGCTGGAACAAGTTGAAAAATGTCATGCTACAGGATCCAAAGCCGTCTTATAAAAGTCCTAGTGCAATGATTTGTCAAACATGAACCATTATGGGTTCTGTAGCAGATCCATGGTCCAAAAAAACCAGGACAGGAAGAGCTTTTACTACTTGCTCTGACAGAAGAACAGAACAGATACTCAGAGACTTTAAATATAATGTCGTAAGTTTTGTTCTTTAAAGCCACGGCACATTAATAACGTGATGTCATTGTTCAGCTGAGGTCAAACCTCACGCTCCCACACAGTGCAATGTTGATTCATATTTATAATTTTAAACATTATTACTATATTTGATGATACAACTCCAAAAATTGATTTAGTAGCTTCTGATGGAAATGTGACTCTAAACTTTGTACAAAACCTGCTGTAGGTCTGGAGTTCATTCCTGAATAATGAGACAATTGAATTGTAATTATGGAATTATTCCATGTGCTGACTTGTTTATTTACCAGTTTATTCATAATAATCAGTACAAACTGATACTTTGGTCTGTAATTTAAAATTTTTTCATCGTGATGTTACACGAAAATTATGAAAAAAATACATGCTAGCAGCTAGCATAATGGTGCATGCTAATATGCCTGATGATGCTGGAACATCAGCGTATAATATAAATATTCATCTGACATTAACAATTACATATATTTAGTTCGTATTCTCCTTCTTTTCCTAAAAACTGCTGAGACGTGATTTCAGTGGCCTAAATAACAGGTTTGAGGAATTCTGGGAATGAAAACTACGGCCAGGTGCACATTTTTCTGCACGGACGGTTTGCTGATGCAGCTCGTTCTTGCCGTCCGTGTTATTTTTCTCTCACACGAAACAGGGTGAGGGAAGCGAGCATTCTCATGTCGTCTCGTCTCATTTCGTCTCAGTTTCGGCTCACCTCAGCCCTCCAGATCTGGAGCTTAATCCGTGTTGAAATTCCGAGCGTGATGGAATTCCTGTCAGGAGAAACGTCTTACTGAGGAACATTTCCATTCCAGTCCAGTAAAAAAAACACACAGCACTGTTTAAAGAATTTTTTTAATGAATAAAATTGCTGCTTTTTTATCCATTTATTTCGAGTGAATAAAGTAGAGATGTAATGTTACAGTGGGTGCCAATATTTAAAAAATTTTTTTTAATAGAAAACAGAAATAAAAAAGAAGCATTGTTTTTATATTATTAAAAAACCGATTGGAGAAGCCAATTTACTGAGCAGGAAAGGACGCAGTAATAATAATAATAATAATAATAATAAAAATAATAATAACAATAACAATAACAATAATAATAATAATAATAATAATAATAATAATAATAATAATAATAATAATAAAAATAATAATAACAATAACAATAACAATAATAATAATAATAATAATAACAATAATAATAATAATAATAATAATAATAACAATAATAATAATAATAATAATAATAATAATAATAATAATAATAATAATAACAATAACAATAATAATAATAATAATAATAATAATAATAACAATAACAATAATAATAATAATAATAATAATAATAATAATAATAATAATAATAATAATAATAATATGGTCGTCTGATACACAGATATACACTTGGGTAAAATGTATGTATTTTTTGGTCAATAAAAAAAATAAATAAAATAATACAAATCTTTTGTAAAAAAAAAAAAATCTAACTTCAATAGAACATGTTTTATTGAAAATAAAAAATTTCCATCTGCATCTCGTTGTTTTGTTTTTTTGTTAGCATTTCTGAGCATCAATTATAATCTGTGTTATTTTTGTTTTTCAGATTTTTGTGTGTAAATAATTAACCAACACAATTATCAAGGGAAAATATATATATTTATTTTACTATTTTGTTTCTCAGACTAAACACTGTCCATATAAACCATTTAAAATCTGCATTTTCTTGTTGCCTAGCAACAACATCCTTGTGTTAGCCTATTGCAGTCTAGAGTTCAGATTTCCACACATCTGTTGTTAATTTCCACACTCACAGCTCAGAAATGTGACAGAAAAAAAATTATAAATATCAAAAATCAAAACAAAATCATCCAAGTCAGTTAGATTGTGTGAAGGACAACTTACTGAAATCCAGCCTTGTCAGCCGCAGCTCCAGGAATATATGCTTTACATGCTTTGGGCTGGAGTGGAAGATCTTAAGTGGCCTGCTGTAGTGCTTTGATGCCTTTGTAGCTAAATGAGCACAAATTTCAACTACAGTCCAAAATCTAGTGGAACATTTTCTCAGAAGAGTGGAGCTCATTATTACAGCAAATGGAGACTTAATGCCTAATTAGATGTTTAGAAAGCACATGACAAACTTATAGTCAGGTGTCCACAACATTTTGTCTATATAGAGTGCATATATTGAGCATGCTGACCTGCCAGTATGTTTCTGATCTCAGTGTCCGAACTACGTTATAGGATTTACTGTTACATGACCAGACTAAAATAGACAACCAGAACTGAGCTGCTGAGATCTACAGGTCCAGAGAAAGACAATGCAGAAGCCGGGCATTTTAGCCGACTTTGGAGCTCTATCTCAGGGAAAAATGTCGCCTCAGGCACTGCTTTGGAGCTTAATATGTTTTAAACCTTCACTTTTCACTGAATATGTTTACACAATTCAATCTTCTGGTGGATTCATACATTTATTTATGATTTATTTATGAATTTATATTAAGAAATGATAAACATTTTATTTACATTATGAAATCTCTGTTCATCCATTTTTAATTAAGTCCATTTTATACGGACAAAAATTTCACGCTGAATCACGCTGCAGTGTTAATAATTAAAAAATTGAAATATTTTGTTCAGAATCAAATTGAATTGAAAAGGAAATAGATTGTGATCGAAGTGCACCAACTGTTTAAAAAATGGGTTTAGTGTGGAGTGGAGGATGGAATGATAGAAACGATATTATATTAGAATATAAAGCGCTGTTTTTTTTTTGTTTGTTTGTTTTTCTGTAGCTGCACTCCTGCTTGGGCCAGAATTCACCAACAATAAACCCTGTTCAAAAATCCATCTAATCTCCTTTATTGAAAAGCATAAAATAAATCTGGACCCAATGCTGAGCCTTGAGGGACTCAATCATCTAATTATCCCAGATCGCTTTTCTTCTCCTAAGTATGTTCGGTCTGTAGGGGTCTGAATTCCCCCAAACCCCACCTGTAATCTTGGAGAAGCAATCCCAGATGTACAGGCAACATGTGAGGGAGGTTCCTTGATCGCATCAGTGTCACTGCTCTGCAATCTCAGAAAAGCTCAGATTTT
>NC_139589.1:24440168-24472668 GCF_946808225.1 Silurus aristotelis
CATTTATTCTATTCTTTCTCTTTTTCTAGCTCCTTTGAGCAAATTGTAGAAAATTAGCGGCTAATCAGAGGACGCCTACCTGGCTCTGAGATGTTGCCATGAGAGTGAATGGGAACTAAAATAGCAGCTGTGATGAGAGTAAAACAGGACGGTAAGGCGGATGTAAATATTATCAGAGTCTCTCCGGAAGATGAAAACACAAAGGTCTGGAGACACTGATGCTATTTTTTACAACAAACTGATGCAGAAACAAATGTCTTGCTTAATTCTATATTTCTCCTCCAGAAGTGAAGTTTTTATAAACTTATATGAAAACTGTTCAGAGGCTTTAAACATGAGACCACGTTCCCGTACACCAGCACGTCTCGTCTTAAATCTCACAGCTACAGATTTTCTGACGTCTCTCTTTTTTTGCCAGGAAGATCATCCCGGGCCACTAATGCTATTTTTGAATCATAGCAGAGGAGATAACGTCCTGAAATAAGACAGCAACATCTACTCTCTCTCTCTCTCTCTCTCTCTCTCTCTCTCTCTCTCTCTCTCTCTCTCTCTCTCTCTCTCTCTCTCTCGTCTCTCTCTCTCTCTCTCTCTCTCTCTCTCTCTCTCTCTCTCGTTCTCTCCTCTCTCTCTCTCTCTCTCTCTCTCTCTCTCGTCTCTCTCTCTCTCTCTCTCTCTCTCTCTCTCTCTCTCTCTCTCTCTCTCTCTCTCTCTCTCTCTCTTTCTATATATATATATATATATATGTGAAATTTGGTTTTATTTTGTAAACAGAAGAATATGCAGAATGCCCGGAGTAACATTCTCAGCATGCAGAAGCTCAGCGACTTTATTCTTGAGGTCGAGGAGGCTTCCTGAGGGAGCGCCAAAGCATTCATTAACCTTTTATTGAGCTGCCATTGCACCCTGGACACTTCATTTCACTAATGGAGCTTCAAAAAGAGCTGAGTAAGTACATTAATATGAACAACAGCAGGAGTTTAAGCCACAAGATGTTCCTGTGTTCAGCAGTTACACAAAAAAGATTCACAACACAAGATAATTTCCACAATATAAACTATTAGGACGGGATGAGACTTCTGTTCATACTGGTCATACCCTTGACTAATGATCTTCTCCAGAAGGTACAGTTCAATGACACATTAAAGTTTCTTTCGGCTTCTCCCGTTAGGGGGCGCCACAGCGGATCCTCAGCATGTTTGATTTGGCACGTTTTTTACGCTGGATGCCCTTCCTAACGCAACCCTCCCCATTTATCCGGGCTTGGGACCGGCTCTAAGAGTGGCTGGGGATGGTTCCCTGACCGGGGATCGAACCCGGGTCGCAGCGGTGAGAGCGCCGCATCCTAACCACTGGATTTTTTGTGTTTTGTTATAATTTATAGCGCAGTGAGACACAATCCTCAATTCTGATTGGTTAAAAAGTGTTAAAGCAGGTTTATATGAATGAGCTGGTCCTCATTTGTTATCTTTCCATAACGACAGCTGAAACACAGGGACATGGACAGTGAATACAGGCGCTGATACGATATGTAGCGTTGTCAGTAAGGAGACGGACATTTGATATTAATGACATTAAAAGTGCTAAACAAATAAAAATGAATTGAATTGAATATTTACAGAGGGAGTCTACAGTGCTGCAGTTTTCTCTATAACGAGCTGCTGAGGGAAAGAACATTGATAGCTGCTATAACGTGATGGAGAACTGGATTAAACTGGTTTCCTGGACGTTTCATGCTAATTAAAGTAGCAAAAAATTGATAAAAAGTCTCAGCGTTTAATAGATAAATGTAAGTGTTAGAAAATTGCTGTTAGATTATGTTGTTATAGGGAAATAATAGACTTCGCGGTTTAACTGGTTCATTCAGTCATCACACACGTAGCTATTATTTTAGCTCAAATGTAAGGAGGGAAGAAAAATGTGAGAATATTAATAACGATTAAAGCTCAGCCCGGCTGCCCCACTCGGACTCGAGCTCCGCTGCCAGCGCCGTATCGGACTCCGTTCAGATTTAATTACAGCAGGAATCTATGAGGTGCAATTCCATCTGCAGAGGTGACTTTGCCATTTAATCGAGTTTCTTCAGCGTGCACACCCATCACCGATATTGCCTCCATTACCAAATAACGCAATTAGATAAGTCACATGATCAGCCCAGACACACAAGGTCAGCTGGCTCAACCGAGCTTCACCTCTCGCTCACCGACTTCATTTAGACAAAACATGACAGTCATCGGTCAAACGTATCGACCGGAGTGTGTGTGTGTGTGTGTGTGTGTGTGTGTGTGTGAGAGAGACCTGCACGTATCACTACAGATGTAAACGGCACATTTTTAAAGTGGAGGTACTGCAAAAGATTCCTCGACTCTTTCAGCAGTACAGAATTCAGCAGCCCACATGCTCTTTATTTGTAGTCTACTGGTTTATCAGAAAAATAGCTGAAAAATAAATCCGACACCTTCTGGTGGTGCACTCAGTGCACATGGTAGTGTCTCGGACTCAGTACTAAACTCTGCAGAATGGAGATTATTGGTGAACTTGAATGTGAACTCAGGACTGAAAGCAGCAGTGAATTCAGTAGTGAATGTAGTATTAGACATAGTAATGAACTCTAGTGAATTCAGTACTGACCTCAATATTGCAAACAATAGTGAACTCAGTGGTGCACTCAGTATTGAACACGGTAGTGAACTCAGTACTGCTCTCAGTAGGGAAGTCTACATTTTGCATGGTAGAAACTCAGTAGTAAACTCAGGAGTGAACTCAGTACTGCTTTCAGTAGTGAACTCTGAATTTTGTAGGGTAGAAACTCAGTAGTGAACTCAGTGCTGCTCTCAGTAGTGAACTCTGAATTTTGTAGGGTAGAAACTCAGTAGTGAACTCAGTGCTGCTCTCAGTAGTGAACTCTGAATTTTGTAGGGTAGAAACTCAGTAGTGAACTCAGTTCTGCTCTCAGTAGTGAACTCTGAATTTTGTAGGGTAGAAACTCAGTAGTGAACTCAGTTCTGCTCTCAGTAGTGAACTCTGAATTTTGTAGGGTAGAAACTCAGTAGTGAACTCAGTTCTGCTCTCAGTAGTGAACTCTGAATTTTGTAGGGTAGAAACTCAGTAGTGAACTCAGTTCTGCTCTCAGTAGTGAACTCTGAATTTTGTAGGGTAGAAACTCAGTAGTGAACTCAGTGCTGCTCTCAGTAGTGAACTCTGAATTTTGTAGGGTAGAAACTCAGTAGTGAACTCAGTACTGCTCTCAGTAGTGAACTCTGAATTTTGTAGGGTAGAAACTCAGTAGTGAACTCAGTGCTGCTCTCAGTAGTGAAGTCAGTATTGAACTCAGTAATGAACATACTGATGAACTTGAAAGTGAATTTCTTACTAAACTCAGTATTTAATTTAGTATCGCACTCAATAGTGAACCCAGTAGTGAACTAAGAAACAATTTCATTATTGTATTTAGTAGTGAACTCAGTAGTGCACTATGCAGTAAACTCTGAATTGAACACTGTATCATATTTGGTGTTAAACTCAATAGTTCACTCAGTAGTGAAATCACTCTTGAATTAAGTAGTGAACTCAGAAGTGAACCCAGTAATCAATTTAGTATTGAATCCAGTAGTAAATTCAGTACTGAACTCTACATTGAACTCAGTGGTGAACTTAGTATTTAATTTAGTGTAGAACTCAGTATTGAACTTAGTCTTGCACTCAATAGTGAACTCGGTAGTTTTTCTCTCCCGTGTCGAAGCTCACAGACTCTCATTCGAGATGATTAATGTGAATTTTTTAAATATTTAGCAGCTGTATGTCACCATGTTATCTTTGGGATATCGATTTAGGCGACGGTATCATGTGAGGCGTTTATTTCACAACCCCGTGTCGCTCGTGTGTGCTGAAATATTCATCACCTTCGTCTACTGTTACGCTCGCTGTATCAATTTAATAAGCAGCAGCGACACATCAATAACGCGCTAAACACAGCAAACATCTCGCATCCCATTATACACCTGCTCGTACCCAAGCAGCCTACGACTCTTCAGCGAATCTTTCACCTCCCAAATGACTCGCTCACGGCTGGGTTTTTGAAATGCGTCATGAAAATCTTTGACCGCCGCTCGCTCTTTTATAGCGGTTTAGCTTAGCATTTTACAACAAACTCTCGCGCTAGCATGGTGCCGAAGCAGCTGATAGGTTCGAGTTTTTGACTTAGTTGAGTGAGTCAAATCGGTGATGTTCAGCAGAATCAGTGCGTTTTTTTTGCATGGGTTTGTGATATCTGTTAAAGATGCAGTGTATTTTGTGGAAATAATAATCAAATCACCTCAAAAGAACGTTTTTATTTTTTAAGATTACGGTGAATTTTTGGGCTCGATGAAAAGACAGACATAAACCAGATCGAGAAGAATTAGCAAAAAGATTACTAAGCGTTCTTTTTTGCAAAGGGGGCGGTCCTTATGTGATACAGCCGCCATTTTTTTTTTCTCCCAGCGATCCTGTCATGACCCTCGAGCATGTTAGTAATATTACCATAATATAGGTATTATTTTGATATGTATGTATACATTATTGGAGCTCTACAGCAGGAGATCTCCCACTCCAACCCATGTAAAGCAGATCTTCGAACAGCTGGCTTTGTGCACAGGAGCATCTTCATGCTGGATCAGCTTTTAAGACTCCTAGTTCAAGTTAAGGGAAAATTTAAGCTGCCTCCAAACCCGTCCTGTACAATTGTGTGCCTCTGACATTGTGCTAACAGTTCAGAGAAAAACTAAGATTTCTGGTTCTCAGACGGTTCCTTCGGTCGACCCTGTGGCAGGAACGTAACACCGGCGCGGTGGTGCTGTGAGACTCAGTGCTACCATCTGCCTTATTGTGGGGAGCAAAGGATCTGTCTGAACACGTTAATAATTAACGGCTGATCTGTATCGAGGGGGTAATGAATGGAGATCCTCACTGTCCCCACGCGCCCATTTTTCATATTCGGCTCATGCACCTTCCTTTTGTGTGTGTGTGTGTGTGTGTGTGTGTGTGTGTGCGTGCGTGTGTGTGTGTGTGTGTGTGTGTGTGTGTGTGTGTGTGTGTGTGTGTGTGTGTGTGCGTGCGTGCTCGTTTGTGTGCACGTGTGTGTGTGCGTGTGCGTGCGCACTTACTAAGTCTTAATCGCTGTATGAGAACAGAATGTCCAGACAGAGCAGCAAAACACACACTGACATTCCGACATTGTGATGGCATTCACACACTATACAAACTATACAACACTACACAAAACTATACAACCCTACACAACACTATAACACTACACAACCCTACACAACACTACACAAAACTATACAACACTGCAAAATCCTATACGACACTACACAATGCTACATGCATGGCATTCACACACTACACAAAACTATACAACACTATACACAGTACACAAAGGTATACAACTCTACACAACACTACACAACACTATAACACTACACAAAACTATACAACCCTACACAACACTACACAAAACTATACAACACTGCAAAATCCTATACAACGCTACACAATGCTACATGCATGGCATTCACACACTACACAAAACTATACAACACTATACAACAGTACACAAAAGTATACAACACTACACAACACTATAATACTACACAAAACTATACAACCCTACACAACACTACACAAAACTATACAACACTGCAAAAAATCCTATACAACGCTACACATTGCTACATGCATGGCATTCACACACTACACAAAACTATACAACACTATACAACAGTACACAAAAGTATACAACACTACACAACACTATAATACTACACAAAACTATACAACCCTATACAACACTACACAAAACTATACAACATTGCACAAAAGTATACAACACTACACAACACTACACAAAAGTATACTATGTGATGTGAGGATTGCAGGCTAATGTTAGCGAGAATTTACAGTGCTAGCAGTCACATATACACACTTAGCACTGGCTTGTTTATTATCTAGCTTATATCTGTGTAATCACGCTAAACATCCAAATCATAGCTACATGTTAAGTTTATTAGCTCAAAATTGGCTCAAAATTGTATTAATTTAATATGTAGCGTGCAACCTAACGTTAGCTAACATGAATATGTATACATACTTTAAACTAGCTAATATATGTGATGCTAACCTGCACAACATTAGCAGACTTAAATACAAGCCTATAGCTAGCTAATTATTTGGCTAATTATCTGTGTAATCATTCTGAACATTCCAAATGAACACCTAGCATGCTATGCTAAAAACCTAGCATGATATGATATAGGTATAAAACAGTGAAAACACACAGACGGGACAGTAAATTACTTTATTCCTTTTATTTTTTTCCCTCTAGATTTTAAAGGTTTAATTATTTACAAACAAAAAAGAAAAAACAGAGGAAATTTATTTTATCTGCATAAAGTGGTAAGAAAGTCATCATCTTTTTTCTTTCCACATCGAATAAACCAATGTCCTTCTTTTTTTTCTCTTCACAATTTATTCTGTCCTTTTTAATGCACACAATCAGCAGAATAAAGAGATGAGAGTTTTTTTTCCTTTCTTTTTTTTTTCTTTCTTTCTTTCGCCTCACTTTTTCATCATGGAAGAGACGATCCTCACAAGCAGCCACGTGGTTCTGTAGCTGTGTTCGTTCGCAGCACGGCCTCTTTTTTGTTTGTCTCTTTAGTTTTCATTTCCTTACACGCTTACACACACACACACACACACACACACACACACACACACACACACACACACACACACACACACACACACACAAAGACAAAAAGATGGAAAATAAACGGCAGGAATCTCTGTGCTGGTTTCTCAAAGTACTGAACAACGGTGTTTGTTTGTTCTACATGTGTGTGTGTGTGTGTGTGTGTGTGTGTGTGTGTGTGTGTGTGTGTGTGTGTGTGTGTGTGAGTGTGAGGGTTAAATGGCAGAAACACTTCTCCTCTAAAGGCAAAAAGCACTGACAATAGAACAGCTGTGGCTAACCATCGCTAACCCAATGCCAAGTCCGAGGTCTGCATCAGGAACCGAGATGTGATGAAAAAACATGGAAAAAAGAATAAATTTGCGCTAAACTTTCGGTTTTAAATGTTTATTACGTTGATTTTATGCTACATCCTGGTCACGTTCGAATCAAACAAACAAATTCTGAAGGAAAAATAAGGCGTGAAAGGAAGTGGGAAAAAGATCGTTGGTGTCTGTGGTGAATGCACGCCGCTAGTTTAGCTAGTGCTGAGCGTGTTACGTTTCTGATAAGCGTTTCATTTGTGTTTTACCAGCGAGCTTCACCACACAGTACAGCTGCTACAGCTTCTCAAGGGAATTTAAAAACCTAAACAGGCCACACCCACAATTAACGGCAGAAGTAGATAGTACACACCCACATGCAGCAGCAGCAGCAGCAGTCAGGCCACACCATCAGTAGTGATGGCAGTGACAGTCAGGACACATCCCTGAAAACGCGACAACGGTAGCATTCAGGATACGCCCACAAAAGCAGAAGCAGCGGGAGTTAGTACACACCCCCACAAGTGACAGTTAGCAGTTAGGAGACGCCCCAAAAGCAACAGCAGTAGCAATCAAGACACACCCACAAAAGCAAAAGCAGTAGCAGTCAGGCCACACCCCATAAATAATCACAGTCGCAGTCAAGACATGCCCACAAAAGTTACGGCAAAGTCAGTCAGGACACGCCCCCACAAATAACCACAGTACCAGGCAGGACACGCCCCCACAAATGCCCGTAGAAAACGCCCCCACAAGTGACCGTAGCAGGACATGTCCCCTAAACAGCATTAGCAGACAAGCCACGCCCACAAGCAACAAACTACCAAAATTATACAGCTACACTGGGCCATGTGATTTAAATGAGTAGTTTGTAAAATTTTTTTATAAACAAAACTGTTTACAATTTTTTCTTTTTTTTAACTGATACGATTACAACAATAACAAGATAAAAAAAAAGTCCATGACGAGACGTGACATCTCACGTTATTAACCGTCTTAGAACAAACCAAACGCCAAGTATTGCCGGTTTCATCCCCGAGCGTTTCTTCTGTTATTTTAAAGTGCAAGTGGAAGAATGTTACTTTGCTTTGGCCAGTTTTGCTTCACACATCATTCAAACGCAATCATGCAAACTCGCTACTAATGAATGGAATAAAATTGTATACGTTTGTTCAGAGATAAACAGGATGACTTCAAGATGATCCTAAAGATATCCATGTTCCTTTCATGTCTCGTAATTACGATATGTCATTTTTTTGGGACAGGACTCGAAGGTCACTTGGACACCAGGCCATACTGCTGAGAACTCGTCTGTGCAAGACAGGAACCACGAGAGGACGAGGGGGACGTTATGGCTACAGTTCAGGCACACAAATACTTAAAAACGTGCGTTTGCTGAACATTCCGTCTGATACAATTTACATACACACAAATATAGTTTTCAGGCAGACACAAAAAAAACCTGATCACGTCTAATCAAAACGTCGACAGTTTTACACGTTATGTGGACGTATTTGTGATGATGCATACGGAAATGCAAATCGGTTTCTGCACTACGCCATGGTTTTTCTTTCCATCCTGTGAGTCTAAAGCGTGATGTAATGAGGCTTCTAACTCGAGGTCCGGATACTTTTTCGCTTCACCGCCGTCTTATTTAACCCTCATGTTCTGTTCACTGATCAGATGGTTCAGTGTTTTATCTTCATTTTAGTGAGGACATGCGGACAAAACTTTTCTGCTGAAGACGAGAAAAACATTTGCTCAGTCATGACAGGAACGATTTACTTGTGAGGTGGTTTTAAAAAGCTTTAAAACTCGTTTTGTAACACGCCAACAGATGGCAGCACAAGGCTGCACGCATAGTCACAGGAAGCACCGACTTTCAAGTCAGTGTGCCAAAAGACAGAGTCCTGTTTACACCAGGATCTGCGTAACCGCTGCTGATCTGACCACGTGTGTCACTGTGTCTGCTAATCTCATCACGTGTGCGCCTCACACGTGAGTTTCTCGCCGGAAACAACATGATCTCACTTCAGCACCCACCGTACTCACCAGACTCACGGTTCGGATCACGTTACGGTTATTGAGTAACAGATTGGGTAATTTTTCAGATCAGCAATAAAAAAGGGGGAGGAGACAAACCTAATTGGCTTTCTTTTTCTTGTAATAAAGAGAAAGCAAGGAGCAGAAGAACGCAAGATGTTCTGCTCTTTCGCTTGCAGTCCCTTTCACGTGAACACGTGACTACTCAGTGTAGTTCTGAAATTACTTAGAAAGCAAAATCGGCTATCATTAAAAAATTACGATTATTCCGCAAATGAAAAAACGAGCAATTAAGCCACAGGTCACGTGCATGTTAATCCGTGAGCCGTGATCCGTACGAATGACGGATCAACTGCGATCTGCTTCCTTCCAATAGTTACTACAGAAAAGTGTTCAAATATGTATGAGTATGTAAAGTGAACAGAATATAAGGGTTACAATTCGGCATAATACACCTGAGTCCTAAGCCTCATGGTGAATGGACACACACACACACACACACACACACACACACACACACACACACACACACACACACACACACACACACACACACACAAAACCTTAATGCAACACAGTATTAGCTTTAGTTTGATTCGTCTTTGCCACCGTTTACAGACAGACACAAAAAACAAATCCTCGCTCAATAACAGCAAAAAAAAGCCGTGTACAGTGCAAATCAGATTCAATCTGGCATTTCATTCTGCGCACCACTGATGCGGCCAAGATGGATTTATTTGCTCGGATAATCTCTCTCTCTCTCTCTCTCTCTCTCTCTCTCTCTCTCTCTCCCTTCTAAAATAAAAAGACTTGTGCAATGAAAAAAACGTTTGGTTAGCGGTGCTTGTTATGAAGCTCGTGATGGATAATTGACCGATCGTAAGCCCAGGTTATGCATCGTTTCTGCTTCCATTTGGGCTAAAAATTGGATTGAAGCGACTACCACGAGGCATAAAAGTGCTGAGGTGTTTAAAACGATGTTAGCATGAAACCTAATGCTAACTAGCTCTGGATATTAGCTATCGAGTTACTGCTTTGCTAATTTGGAAAATCATTAAGAACATTAGCTTCAAGCCTGGATTATGACTTTTAACTATAAATATGCATATATGCATACACAGTATGGTCAAAAGTATTTGGACGCCTGATGTTTCCACCCAGATGTGCTTCTTTTCCAAAGTCTTAGCACAAACTTGGAGGCACACAATTGTATTGGACACCTTTGAATGCAGCATGATATTTTCCCTTCACTTGAACTAGGACAGTTAGACCTGTTTTGGCATGACAATGCTCCTGTGCACTAAGGCAATTTCACGAAGATCTGTTTTTTATGGGATAAGGTGGAAAATCTCCTGCTATAGCGCTTTAAATCTTATTGAACACCTTTAGGATGAATGTGAACACTGACTGCACCCCAGGCCTCCTCACCTCACCTACTGTACATCAGTACATACTTTACTGAATAAATCTCAACTCTTTACAAAATCCAGTGTAACACCTCCCCTAAAGAGCGGAGCTGATTATTAGAGCAGATGGGAACTAGATGAGGAATGGGATGTTCAGAAGAAGCACATACCAATCTGATGGTCAGGTGTCCACAAACTTTTGTCTATATGATGTATTAAGATGGCTGTTCAGAAACTATAGCTATGGAATGTAATACCAGCATAAAACACTAGGGGCAGTAAAGTACCATGTAACCCTGGGCCAGTCTATAGTCTACACTAACTAACTAACTTACTAACTAACTAACTAAATTTGCACTTGTGTCACAGTCACACACTTACACACACTTTTACATCACTTTGCTGGTCATTATTTTACTCTGATCAGGTAAGTAGGCGGTGTTGCTATAGCAAGTGTTGCTATAGCAACGTCCCACATAGGGATTTGTATAAACTATATGCTCCAGATGTTCGGATTAAATCACGTGTGTATATTATCGCTGAATATTTTTTACTTTCCTTCTTTTTGTTTTTTGTTTTGTGGTAAAGTGATGGGAGGAGTCTGCAGTGTCGGTACAGTTTAGCGAGACAATTTCTTTAGTTTTTTTTTTTGTCATATTAACGTCAAAACTGTGAAAATAATGACAGATAAAAAGACTCCTGATTGCTGCTTTGACGTAATTAGTGTATAATAGGAATAACACACATATAATTGACTTCAGCATGGTAACAGTAACTCCGCATTAACTCGGGGCTTGGGGTTGGTCGCGGGATGCGTTACAGACGTGAAAAGTCATGTTGTGAAAGCGTGAATTGCTAATAGTGAAAAAAAAGGGAAAAGAGCTGCTGCATAGCGATTATACAGAGTAAAGTGGATTGCTCGAGCGTAATACTGACGTAAACATAAAACAGAATTAGGCGGAGTCAGTGCAGCGTTCAGATTACAGTAACGATAAAGGTTCTTATCACTCGCGTTTATCGATGTCCTATAAATACGGGGCCCATTTAGAGACAACCTCCTGAAATAAGTGTGCTTTTAGACTACAAAAAAGCTTTTTGTCCCATCATTGATCTCTCCGCTCTGCTCTCCTGCGGTCTCTACAGATCGCTGTAAATGCTCTCGCAGCCTTTTATAGCTCGGTATAAATCCCGTATCGACTCGACCATCGCGTTGTCGTTTGCATTAAGGTTCGCAACGTGTCTCTGATGAGAATGATATCAGGTGTTCGGGTGCCACTGTTATACATATGCATATATAGGTGGGATCCAGGCTTCAGACTGGTAAGACGTCGCCATGTTTTTTCGAGAAATGCAACACACGTAATTCTGCAAGGACTAGCTCTACAAAACTATTTACAACACACATATAGTTTCATTTTTATAATCACAGTCTATTGCATAATGGTGATAATCTTTAGTTTATAAATATTAGAAATGTACACAGTCAAGACGCTTCGTCGTGTTCAGTCTCAGAAACCTCAGGGGTAGAAAATAATCCACTTGCAGCCCTACTGCCTTTTTATAATCCATAAACAGGAGAACTTTGATAAAATAAAGAAATAAAATCAGCAATTTTTATTCCCTTTGGATTCTGTAACACTGCCTCGGTCTTAACACTACACCTCAGTTACTGGACTGTTATTTCACAGAGGAGAAACTCAGCGTTAGCTTTAAGAACCTTCTCTTTCTTCCTCCTTGTCTTCTCTGTCCTCCTCATTAATATCCATATGGATGGAGGAATTTTTTTTTCTTTGTGGGATCGCCAGTATCGGTTTTGTGTGTAGGTTTTCCACAGTGATGCCTAAAAAAGCTGCTGGACTCGTATTTGGACATCGCAGAAAAAAAAATCAAGAATAAAATTAATAAAAAAAAACTGAACAATTTTGCCGGCTTTAGTGTTTCATTCCAGTTACAAAATAAAAAAAAAAAAAAAGAAAAAAAAAAAATCCCCAGCATGTCCTTCATATATACATATCAGAAAGGAAGACTTGCATTTATACTAGTGTTGTCCTGCCTTTATCATATAGGCAGTGTCAATATTCTAGCTTTACATGTATATATTTGTATAATATACATTCTTACGTTGAAGGAGAATGGTTTCTAAAATAGAATATAATACAAGGGTCGAGTCTGTACAGGAAATCTACGAGGTTAGTTTGAGGAAGGAACAAAAATATTTTTTTTTCTCTCCATAAAAATGAAGCAAAATCAATTATTAAAAAAAAACTCGATCAATAAATAACTGAAGAAGAAATAAACAAAATAAATCATAAATTTGATGCAAACCGCATCTTGTCTTGTTCAGTCTCTGTGCCGCTGTTTAAGACGGCCGACTCTCTCCTGGATCCCATAGGATCTCTGTGCTGGACTGAAGAGGGCGCTGCTCGCACTGGTGGTAGCGCGCCTGATGACATTTGTCGGAAAAGCGCCACCCTCGGAGGAACCGTGGCACGAATGGCACCCTGTTGTGGGGCAGAGCCAGGGGCCTGTGGGGAGGGGCAGGGGCTTACTGCAGGCTGAATAGATGCCAAGGATTCTCCAGAGGATGGATGTTGCCTAATGGCTAGTGAGGTTTCATGAGGCAACGAGGGCTGAGAGGCCGAAAGATGGCGCACGTCCCTGCTGAGAGTGCTATGAACTGCCTCGTTTTTTTGCGGGGACGCCTGCTGCTGCTGCGTCGTTACGGCCGACAGCTGTGGCACCAGGGACAGCTGTGAAGCCGTTGGTGATCCGTACTGGAAGGTTCGCCCCGCCGTGAACGAGCAGGGAGACATGACGCCACCGGGCGTCGGCTGCTGTAGGGGCGTAGCCGGGTTGCCTGGCGACGAGAAGGCCACGCTCCCGGCTAGGCGAGCTGCGGGGATTATGGACGCCGAGGTGCTGTAGGTCATTGGGGCCATTGGGGTCATGGGCGAGGACTGCGGGTGCTGCTGGAACTGACTGTTTGCGAACGGAGGCTGAGCCGGCGAGTTAATGATGGAGTTTCCGGACATGGGCGTCGAATTCGCACCTGTGACCGACTGCTTCCTCTCCACCATCATCACCATCTCCCGATCCTGTCGGATAATCTGCTTCAGAAGCTCGTTCTCCTGCGTATTGAACACGCCAGCATTCAGGTCCTTCTGGAACTTCTGGAGCAGGAGGGAGTTCTTCTTCCCTGGAAAGAACAAAATGTTAGCTACTGTAGCTCCAGCAAACACCTTGCGACATATTATTTATATGTTTATAACAGCATATGAGATGGGAAACAATGAAGGTGTAATGAAGGCATGGGGACAGCATGAAGGGAAGACTGATAACTAGCAAAAACACCTAAAACTAAACTCGATAAAAAGTTCGAAGACTGGATACATGACATACGTTATTTATTGACTAATCCATGAGAAGACATGGTGCAATTGTAACGTTGGTGTAGGCGCAATATCATTTGCATTTTTGGTTTAATTACCCTACGAGACTGGAAAGATTTTGACATTTATTGTTTAGTGTGTCAGCTAAACTGTCTATACAGATACAGAGTGGCCATTTTAAGTCTATTAAGCCCATTTGAATTTTGTTGCATGCAACCATTAAACAACGATTAGATCTTCGACCACACCTGGTGTCTCAATCACACCTTTATGGATGTGGTTCAATGGCCTGAAATGCTGAAACGCTAAATGACTCTCATAATTGTAGAGATGACTTTAAGACATATACAGATAATTACAGACTCTGTCAGAGGTGGAATTGCATTTAATCTCTCTCGAGATGCGGTGTGAGGAAGTGTCGGCAACAAGGCACTGGAGAAATCGATTTCAGTGACAGGCATCGATTAGACCCTGTGTATAAGCAGGTGTGAGGTGTGGAGAATTACATAGGGTGATTTGACACACAATGGTTCACAGTGTATGATTTCAGGTTGATGGTGTGTGGGGGGTTCGATTATATAACAGGTAACTAGTGATAGATTATAGATTTGTTTCTCGCTGAAATCTCCTGCGAATAATACAATTTCCTCCTCAGGTTCAAACATATAAAATTCCCTCCCACTTCTACCTTAGATCTCCTTGTCGCATAACTGCTGCCAATCCCAGCAGGGTGAAGGCTGAGACATCTTTCCAAACTGCTGCTCATGCTCACATAGCTGCATGTTCTTGGACGTGGTGCTCTATTGTGTATATACGTGAACTAACTTCGTGTTTCTTCTCATACTGAGTGCATAGACAGTTACACTTGCTTGGACTCTTGGCCCGCAAAAGACTTGGGTAGGATTCCAACTTTTAATAAGGAAATGTAGCAGTCAGCAAAAAGATATCTGGATCTTCTCATTTTGCAGTATACATGCTTGGACCCCCAAACACAACTTTGAGGATTAGGATTCATCATTAGGATATCAGCCTTAGTTTGTCATGAAGGACCAGTGATTGACTAGCATCAGCCTGATTGACTTATTATATCATTGTGATTATTATATGTAAGTTTCATTTTTAGTAAGGTGGTATCAGGTGCATTGATTGGTTGGAAGAAAAACCTGCATTTTTGTGGAAAAGATTTAACACCCATGCCCTAGACAACTGCCTACGCTGCCTATAGGTAGCGTCCAGTGTTGGGCAGTAACGCGTTACTAGTTACCGGTAACGCGTTACTTTTTACAGTAACTGATACTGTAACGCGTTACTTTTAAAAATAAAGTAACTCTGTTACCGTTACCGTATGGTGCGTTACCCGTTACTTTTTTAAATGAATGAATTTGGGCTGAAGTGTAGACTACAGTCTAACATGCTTACAGCAGCGTCGCATTGTAGGATTGGTGGATTACCCTCTGTAAACACGAAGAAGACGCACTGTGGGCGTGTCTCCTTTTATTCAGGTCTGTGCGGCAGTCATGGCGAGTCGAGGCGAGAGCAAGACGAGTTTCTCAAAGTGGAAATATGATCATTATTTCACTTTAGTTGAGCATAAAGACAAAAACAATTGTAGTCAAATGTAAGTTGTGTCTTTCTGGTTCGAAGCTCGTATCTACTGCGATAAACAGCAACTCCAATCTGTTGAAGCTTCTCCAGGAACTCCATGCCTTAGGAGCTAGAAGCTAGAAGCTAACCCGGTGTTCTGTTCTACATTGTTGATAGTTTTCATACTTCAGCTGTGAAAGGAACATGTTTAAGAGCTCAACACAACAGCTTTTATGATGCAGAAGCCACTTTAGTGTTTGATTGTGAATCTATTATTCAGCTTGTTTTGTTCTTTATTTCAGAAATCCTTGTGATATATTCAGTTTGTGCTGCTCTGACTTTAATTTAATAGTGTTTAAAATAACTTTGTGTTTAAGTCAGTTTTGTGTTTGTAGACCATAACACATAAAAGGGCATTAATGGGAACATTAAAGAAGGTTCTTTAAAAAAGTAACTAAAAAGTTACTTTTAACAGTAACGCATTACTTTTTGGTGTAAATAATCAACAAAGTAACGGAGTTACTTTTTGAATGAAGTAACGAGTAACTGTAACTAGTTACTATTTTTTAGTAACGAGCACAACACTGGTAGCGTCAACCCTGAATAGACCTTAATGGTGAAGGTCCATTCGTTCTACACAGTAGCCAAGGTCCATTGTTTTCTTGCTTTGACCCCTGGCCACAAAAAGCTCTGTCTTTGATGAATTTCTGACTGACCAGTGAACATTCTTGTGACACATTCTGTGATGTTTGCCTTTTTTTCTCTATCTGTATACTGTACTGATTTATCACCTCATCACCTGATATCACCCAGAGAAGGTTTCTGTTCTTTCTTATATTATCTCAAAGAGGTTTATTCTCACCACTGTCATCTCTGGCTTGTTTATCAGTTCTCCTAAAGGTTTTATAAACTTCAAACATCACAAACATTTATTTGGATGTAAGGCACGCCATGCCATAAATTCCACTACTGCTTCTCAATTTAAGCTGAAGAGATATATTTCTCCAAAAAGGTTCTGGGCGATTTTAAAAAAATGGTTGTGATACATTTCCACCACAGGTAATGAATATCATGGTATATAATCTATCTAACAAACTGTCCTAAACATATCAGTGACCTCCATTCAGTAGCGGTTCATAACAATACATCAGTAAAGTGCTTCACATAATTTCGATATCATGAAAATTGATTGTTGATATATTGCCTGGCCCTCTGTGCATAACTAAACAATTTGCAAGAAATTCATGGACGTCTCAAATTTACATTTGTGGATAAAAATCAGGTACTTTCTACGTTTTTGTGCATTGCATCATCTTTTTATCCACGTGATGATGGGTGATGTAAAGAAACACTAATTATTCTATAGAGCCAATTCTTGTGTCCTTGTGTTTTAGTGGAAATTGGTAGCTACTGTATATTCTAGCGGATCTGAGTGTTTTCTGACAGCGTAAAGAAACGGCTTCACTGCCTTTATGTAAGTGTAAAAGCAGCAGCAGTGACTTGGGGATTTATTTCTTTAGATTTGACCTCTTGTTTTTTTTTCCGGTTTCTGGACGTCTCGCATGCGAGCAGAACTCTTCAATCAGGAGGACTGAAGGCATAAAAGCCATTAACAATCAATCTCTCGGCTACGGCCTTGAACACGATGGCATCCTTTCTCACAGCTTTCACTATTCGGCTTGTCTGCCTGCAGAAATCTTCTTTGACATCCCTCCTCCTCTCTCCTCTCCATGACTGTTTAAAGATTTGTAGCTAAAGCTAATCTTCTACATGGTCTCCTTCAGGCCCAGTTCTCCAGGCTAAGATAAAACCTGGTTTCGAGATGAAATACACTGCAGGTTCGTATTCTTTCATCACAGTAACAAAAACAACATTTACGCTCTTGAGCAATCACGCCTGGGTTCCTCGGAGTCCCAGACCCCTGACCCGCAACAGGCTCAGACAGTGAGAAATACTCGGAGTAAAGGCTAACACCGGAAACCGGGGGGCTGTGATTGGAAAATGAATTTGCCATGTTCCAGCATGTTGTAATCAGACTCTTTAGGGAGATTTGTGCTACAGATTTCCTGCTGGGAATAAGGAAGCACCTTCTGCCGATCGGAGCTCGTTGGGATGCCAAATATACGTATATTGCGTATACAAAATCTATTTGGAAACATGACCTTTCCTGCAATATGTGGTTCTTCTCCAAACTGTTACCCGAAGTTGGAGGCACACGATTGTACAGGACGTCTTTGGATGCGGTATAATAATACAATTTTGCGTTCGCTTGCACTAGGAGACCCAAACCTGTTTCAGCACGGCAATGCCCCTGTGCACAAAGCCACGAAGATCTGCTTTACATGGTTTGGAGAGGAAGATTGAATATATTAAATAAATATTTAAATGTTTAATTATATAAGCATATATACATTATAGATTATATTATATTAAAAGGTATTATATTGATATTTTTATATTATGGGATGTGGATTTAATCATTCCTTTGCACTTCTCTTTCTGCTTTCAGTTCTGTTTCTGTTTCTTTCTTATTAGTTTAATCACCCTGTCGTCAATATGCAGAACCCGTCTGAACATGACACACGAGTCCCAGCAGGGTTCCCTGCATGATAAATTAAAATAAATCAAAGGAGTGAAGAGCTAATAAGAGCAGGAGCTGACGATTAATCCGTCCCTGCTGTTCGAGCTCAAGCCGACGTCTCCCGTCTCACTGTTGTACTGATGGACAAATGCATTTCTCAGACACAAAACCCAAACAAGTGCTGTTCTGCCATGATGTCTAATGTTTATAGCATTATCTATTTTGATCGTGCAGATAAAAACACAGTGTTTGCACCAGGTTCTGGCAGAAATGTTTATCCGCTCAGGCGGAAATAAACGTAAAACGGTTTTTCGAGGAGGACGGGGCCGTCCCTGGGGACACCGGGGCAGGTTTCAGAATCGAGACATGTGCTTGCATATCCAAACAGTCACAATGTCTTTTTTTCGGTTCTTTATATTTGCCATCATGGCAGGATCAAAACGATGAGCTGAACCTTAATAGGTGGTAGTCAGGGTGATATTTACTAAACGAGCGTCCACAGATTTTTACCATGAGATCTTTTTTTGGTTTGTCACACAATGACGTGAATGTGTAAAGTATGCTTAATAATATGGCCCTTAACACTCAACTGCTTAATTGTAAGTTGCTCTGGATAAAAGTGTCTTCCAAATGCCCTTAATGCAAATGTATGCAGAGGTTTTAAGGCAAGTGCATATTTTATACAACATTCTATGGGAGTGATCTGAACATAGTATGGAATCCAAACATTTGTCATATTTTCTGTCCAGAAAAAGTTTTCACGACTCTTTTTACCTTCATCGTGCCGGCAAAGTGACGGCGAAGAGAAAATCTGGTTAGAGAGCAAATATGTGAGTATTTACGACATTCTAGACACAACAAACATTTTATTTACGACGATTTAACTAAAATTAGAACGTGATATGATGACAAGCAGTTCCAGACTGGAACAAAAAGGAATATATATTTGACGTGATTTCCACAATTGGCGAATCGATCGAATTATTCGTTTGAGAAATGATTGAGATGATTTGTATGCACACTTTTATACGTCAATGTATTTCTACGGATTTACAAGGACATTTCTTCATGGTTTGTTTTTCATACTACTCGAAATGGATCGTATCTATCGGACAATGGACATCACCGGATAGAAAACTTCTGAACAGAGAAATGAAAGCGATCTACAGCTGGAACTCTGCTGATCTACACACTTCTCCATGACACAAGTCACTACTTACTACTGCTGAGAAAAAAATCCACTTACATGATGTAGGAAAATAGTTTTGGAGGAAGCATGAACTCTGTGAATGAGGAGTTAAACAGAAACATGTTGTTGATGTGGAACATGACTGGGTGTGTAATGTGAGTCAGGTAGCATCAGATTTCCTGTAGCATGTACATTAGCATTTTATCCAATTCAGTGCCCAGTGTTAAGTGACACACATGAGTTCTGGTTTTATGTGTTTCCTTTTCTCAGAAAGATGCATGTTGATTTAAGACAGTGTTATTTGACAGAAGCCTGGTGTCGTAACGACCAGACAGACAGGTGTCCAGTTTTCGAGAATTTTGTGACCAATTTTACCTTCCAAAATGTGAAAAGCAATAAATATTCTAATCGTTTAAAAAAACAGAAAATGGCCAGTCTGAACAGCCTGAAGAAATGTGCTTAGTTCACTGAATGTAGATTGAAAGGTTTCGAAGTTTAAGAGTCGAACTTTTTTTCAATGGAAGTAAACTGGCGAGTTTTATTCTGTTTGGTTTAAATGAAAAGGTGAAGGAATGTAGTGAGTTCAATTAATTTTAAAGTCTATAAAAATGTGTTATTGAGCTTCAATAACAGCAAGGTTCATTGTGCACAGTGTGCAAAAATCATGTCTGTATGGAACATATTAGAAAATGTCCGACAAAGATATTGATACATATCTGCTGCCTATGTGGTTAAACATATGATAAATCGAACTAGCTAAATTCTTCTTTTAGCTGCTCCCATTAGGAGTCTCCACAGGAGATCATCCGTCTCCATCCCCCCTGTCCTCTACATCTGCCTCTTTCACCCCAACTACCTGCATGTCTTCCCTCACCACATCCATTAACCTCCTCCTTGTTCTTCCTCTTTTCCTTCTTCCTGGTGTCTCCATCCTCAGCATTCTCCTACTGATATACCCCATGTCCCTCCTCTGCACATGTCCAAACCATCTCAATCTCACCTCCCTCACCTTGTCTCCAAATTGAAATTAAAGTAAAAGTCTCAGTAACAAACTACATTTACTTCAATATTGTCCATCACTGTTATACCCATCACATATTTTCATGGGAAGTCAATGGGAATGTTGTTCATTTTGAGCTTCTAAAGCAGGAAAACTTTAAATCTTACTAGTTGGAAAAATACAACGTGGTCAAACTGAACAAATTGACTGATTGTACTGAGTTTGGTGAATGCAGCTTGAAAGGTTTAGGCATTATACTGTATTAGTCCAACCTGAAAGTTGTTGGAAATGTAAGGTTCTGTTACAGAAAAAGTCATTCTGATCAGTTAGAAAGTCATAGCAAGTAGAACCTGCTGGATGAAGTAGATCACAATTGGATGAAGATCTGGAGCTGGAGCTGGTGCACGGTCTAGTGGAGGTAGCTTTAGAAATTTTGGGGTCTCTCTGTGATGATAATGATAATGATAATAATAATAATAATAATAATAATAATAATAATAATAATAATAATAATAATAACAACAGAAAAGAACTACTGCCATCAAAGATGTTTGTTTGAACTCCTTACAAAAATCTCCACTATATCAGTGATGACACAGATGACTAATTAGAACAAGTGCATATCATAGAAAATGAAGAAATCTTCTAACTGGCAACCCGTTCGACAAAAAAACAAAAAATCTAAAAAACAAAGCTTCATTACTATGCTGGTATTACGGCCCGTTTGGTTTATTAATGGTAGATTTTATGCTTTATTCAAGTTCAGAATCTTTTGAAGAAACTTGGAAAGTGAAAGAACTGTGAAATAAAGTCAGTCTGCACTTTAAACAAAAACCTACAACTAATTAAAACTGATACTAAATCTATAAAGTATTCTGAATAAAAATCCCTGAAACGGATGGTTATTTGCACTTGGACTGTTCGGCTCTAACGCTTCATCGTCTGCTCGTCATTCTCTCTCTCTCTCTCTCTCTCTCTCTCTCTCTCTCTCTCTCTCTCTCTCTCTCTCTCTCTCTCTCTCTCTCTCTCTCTCTTTTTCTTTCTTTCTCTCTCGTTCCCACGACCCGTTTGCTGTAGTTTCTGTCTGTCAGCTTTAAATGAAACTTTGTGAGGCGTGTTGCAGCGTCCCATTAATTCAAGCCCTTAACCAGGTGGCTTCTTCTCTGCATCGCTACAAACTGAGCATTCAGGAGTAATAAAATGAATAATAATAATAATAATAATAATAATAATAATAATAATAATAATAATAATAATAATAATAATAATTTAATGATGCATTGTGCAAAATGGCAGCATTTAAACAGTCCCTAAGTTCTCCGCTTGTTTGTTTTCCCCCACATGTTCACGTCAAGTTGATGCGTAAAGATGCTGCGGTGGGAAGCAATGAAATAACCAATGAGCAACAGCCTTGAGCATGAAGATGGAAACCAGAGAGAAGGAGCATCATGCTCAGTGCCACTAGCACAAGATGCTTTCTAAAGGAATTTCCAGATCAGATTAGTCAAATTGTTAGTTAAAATATCCCAGTAAACATGCACTGACAGTGTACTCTATATGTTATTCGGGATATAGACTATATTCACAAAAGTATTGGGACACCAGACTTCATTATGTGCTTCCTCTTCAAACTAGACGTCTTGGGATGTTGTAGAGTGAAATTTTGCCTTCGCTTGAACTAGGAGACTCAAACCTGTTCCAGCATGACATTGTGCACAAAGCCAGCTCCATGAGGATCTGCTTTACATGGGTTGGAGCAGAAGATCTCCTGCTAAAGAGATCCAACCCTTTGGGACACCAAAGGGCACCTTAGGAACCTCCTCACTTACTCACCTACATCATTACCTGAATGAATATCTAAAAAATCTTCACATAATGTAGTGAAACATCTTCCCAGATGAGTAAATCTCATTATAACAGAAACTCAATGTGGAATGTGATGTTCAACATGGTCAGGTGTCCACAAACCTTTGTTCATATAGTGTATAGTTATTAAGATGATGTGTTTCTACTGAAATAAGGCAACAGTCAAGTCAAAATAGTTTTATCTGTTTTTGGTTCAAACTATTTGGGATAAAGAACGAAAATGGAAATAAAATCAGAGAATCTTGTATTTAAGGCTAATTCTGGGTTTGGGAATTATAATCGTTCTTCTCAGATTTCTCTGGAAAACAAGCGTGGATTAGAAGCTTAATTGATGTGGAGGTCTGAGTTCATAACCATTAAAACATTTAGCTGATTTCCAACAATTCTTTAAAAAACATTTTTTCGAACACTTGAAAAAAAAATGTTAATGGAGAGGAACATGTCAATGTTATTAAATACGCTGTGGGTTTGTTGTTTTTTTTGCTTAAACACTTCGACGGAAGATCGTCAGCAAAACAATTTTGGCAGTTTAATAACTTGGTTGGGTTTTGGTTTTAACGTTTTTCCATTATTTATGGATTCTGATGATTTTCCTACATATCCCACAAACTATAATTGTATATAACCCAAGAGTACTCCATCACAATCATAAATTTTTTCTTTATAAATGAATTGAGTTTTAATTCGAAAAAAATAATGCTTTTGACTTGACTGTCTGTATAAAAAGGTGGTGGCTTAGTGGTTAAGTCATTGGACTTAAAAAATCTAAAGATAAATCCCAGCCACACCAAGATGCCACTCCTGGGCCCCTGAGCAAGGCCTTTGACCCCAGAGCTGCTCAGTTGTATGAATGAGATAAATGTAAATCGCGTATGCCAGATGCCATACATATAAATGTAAACCATGATAAAAGTGAATCGGGCCTAAAATAAACACTTGCCATGAATTTACTCCCAAAACCAGTCAAACTGAGCTCTCGAGTGCATAAAATTACCCTCCTAAGTCATAGATCTTTCCCATGATGCTTTTAGTTTGTGAAATCAAGTATTTATTCATTTTTATTATTAAATTATTTATGTTTTTTTTTTTTTTTTTTGAGATGTGGGATTGTATCGAGGAATTTACCTGCTGCCTATTCTTCGGCCAGGATACTCTTGAAAACGAGATGAGCTCATCTCAAGAGGAACTCCTGGTTGAATAATTTTTAGATAAAGATACATACATTGTGATCAATCGTAAAAAAAAATAGAAAACATGGCATTTTGATCAATGCATGGTTAACGTTTTGGTGTTTATATAATTTTTTTCTTAGTTTTTTTGGATGAAACAAGCATTTGCAGTCCAAAAGTAAAAATAAAAATACAAATAATAATAAGCACAACGAGCACAGATCATGACCCGGTCTGCATTTCTTTTTTTTTGGTATCAGTCAAAACCCCCTGTTTTTTGTTTTGTTTTTTTTTTTAATGGGGGGTGGTAGGGGGTCAGATGTATCCAATCCATGCTGGAGGTTGTCTTTGTGCCGGGCCGAGCCGAGCGTGTCGTGACCGACTTAAAAGGGAACGGATTTTTACACGATGCTGGAATTCCATCAGCAACATGACACATCATCACATCATCATCATCATCATCATCATCATCATCATCATCATCATCATCTCCGGGATTAGTTTAGATTAGATTGGACTGGCCTGATCACATCGGTGCTTATCTGCTATTGATTGCTTTTGACTCGGACATCACGATGATGCAAAAGCAAGCCGGTATGAACATGCCTGAGTTTCCAAACATTCAGAAACAAAATGAACTGAAAATCTAAAAATCACAAGCAGTAGTTGCCGTGCTTTGGGAAAGATTTAATTAAAGATACCTTCATAAACAGAAATAAAATGCCGGACCAGGTGCTAAAATTCGAGCGGCCGTATTCAGAGACATACATTAAGTCCAGATTTTAATGATTTCATCAAAATACTGAATTAAAATAAATCTCACACCCACAACAAGGTCATGATTTTACCTGAGCGTATCACGGATTTATAAACTGATCACTCATGCACTCATTCATACCCTATACAGTTAAAAGCTTGTGGACTGTAAGACTGGCATGTGCTTCTTTTTGAACGTCCCATTCCACATGTATTCCCTGTTTGCTGTGATAATGAGCTCCACTCCTCTGGGAAGATGTATTACTAGATTTTGTGGAGATTTGTTGAGATTTATTCAGCCCCAAGGGTGTTAGTAAAGTCAGGGACTGATGTAAGTGAGGTGAGAAGACAAAACATGTTTGGATGTGTCTTCTTAAGAAAATTCTCAGAGGCTTGAAAATACTGCACACACAGCTACTGTGAATCATATCCGATTTTATTCCCCCCAAAATGTTCCCATAAAGTTCTACACACAACTGTATCAGACGTCTTTAAATGCAGGAGCATGAAATTTACCCAAACCCCAAACCTGTTCCAGCGTTCCAGTAGCTGACTTTACTAACACACTTCTAGCTGAATGAATCTCCACACAATCTCCACAAATTCTAGTGGAACATCTTTCCAGAAGAGTGCAGCTGATTATAAACATAAATGGAGATTAATTGTGGAATGGGAAAAGAAGCACATACCAATCAAACGGTCACGTATCCACAACCTTAAACCATATAGAGTAGTTTAGAATATTGATTAGAAGTTGTTTTTGTTATTAGACCCCAGGAAGTCGGGGGGATTTTTACGATTTTTTGGGTGTGGCAATAAGGACAAATAATCAGGGAAGGGCAGTATTTATGATACGTGTATTTCAAATATAAAATCAGATTTTGTCATATTTATTTGAGAGGGTTAATAAAAAAGGCTTCATATTTTGTATCAAAATACTTTAGTGTTTTCTATTTTGTAGTTTAAAATACTGGAAAATACTTTTGTAAGAAGTTCTTTTTTTTTTGCATTTTGCATTTTGCGTATTTTGCATTTTGTAGCATTTTTTGTATTTTTTTATAGATTTATTTGTTGAGATCAGAACAGAAATTTGATCAATAAAGAAAAAGTGGTGAAACCGGCAGGCTTTTTAATGGGTGTCCACTGATCAATAAATAAATATTTGATTGCTGAATATTGTACACTAATTAAAGCAGCTTTTTAGTAGGATCATTATTTTGCATCCCATCGCATGTATGACTGCTGACACATAATATATTATTATATTTATGATTATTGATCGAATGATTAATTAGAAAATAGTTGCTATAAATGCAGGTGCCATCAGTCGTCTTCTAATGAATGACTTGAGTTGATGTTGCTGATGTAAAGTTGCCCTTCGTTACCGAACACCGAGTAACTAAATAAGGGTCCAATTATGATTCTTTCTCAAACTGTTCAACATTAAACTGTTGTTTACATTAAAACTAACCTTCATGCGGAAGATCACAGAGACACGTGTGTGAATATTTGATCTGTGAACTGGTTGAATGCGTCAGATTTATTACGGGACTCTGTGCAGAGAAAAGCTGCTGCTATCAAACACTGTTTACTTAATAAACAGAGTCGGTGTAATGGTGAAGGAACAAATCAAACAGAGCAACTGATGGAAGGTTTGGGAAGGAAATTCATGCTCCCATGTAACAGTATATACAGTAGTTTATTCTGAAACATGGTCTGGCTGCTGGATTTTGTATTTTTTTAAAAACACTTAAACTATTTATTTTTGTTTTTAAAATACATTTTATTGTATCTTTGCCCAACCCTGAGTGTGATGTTAATATTTAAACAATAATAAAAGCTTATTGTTCACGATTTCATTTTCTTTCCGTACAAATAATTTAAGGTCTCATCACTGATGCTACAAAAACAAACAAACAAACAAACAAACAAACAAATAAATAAATGCTTTTTCGTTTTCATTTTGTAATCACCACATCACACACCCCAACACAACACACACACCCACACACCCACACACACACACACACACACACACACACACACACACACACACACACTACTAGCATTGACAGTCTCGGACTGACTCTGAATACGGCCAATGAAACAGGTTCTGCAGGCATCATGTCACTGTAACGTAGATGACAATCGCATGCGACGTGAGTAATAAAGTCACACATTCTTCTCATATGCTTAAAGGGAAAAACGGTATACTTCGTGTCGACTGCTCACAGTGAACCTGCTGATCATCAGCATTTGTCTTAGCTGCTGCAAAATTAAAAAGTATTTGGAATTATTACATGCAACGTGCAGTAAACATCTGAGGAAAATGTAATATACTGTAGCTATATATCTGTATATGAATATACTACTCATAAATATATACATTTCTGCCCAAAATCTGAACATTAAACGGTTTTTAAAAAAACATTTGGATATTGTGTCTTTTAAAAAAGCGGATCATTTACCACATTTACCACATTTTCTGGACCATATTTTCATCATTCTGTGTTTTACGTCACTGTAATATATCAATTATTAGCATAGTTGAGGTACACATTATATCACACTCCTCAAGGAGTTCATTCTTTATGTGTTTTTTAATAAACTTTTTACAAATGATACAAGGCTTTTTTTTTTTTTTTTTTTTGTACATTTCTGAAATTATTAAAATTGATAATATTTATACCGGAGTGATTTAATGTCCAGTAAATATGTTAAAGTAGCAAAAAACCCGCAATAATCTCTCATAATAATAATTATACCTACATATCGGTTTGGTTTTTAATATTTGCAGATTAATTATACTGTATATTATTGGAAAAGTCAATAAAAAATTTGTTTTGTTCCTTTTTCTTGTTTGTTCGCAAAAAAAAATAAAAAAAATCTTTTTACATTCTTTGTTAATATTTTATGTTTTGGAATATTTTTTCGCAATAAAACTTGATGAAGAAAAAGTTTCTTGTATGCATTTTTTCAAAAAGTACACATTTAAAAAAAAAAAAAAAAAAAACTTTTATGTTCATTTGTTTTCTAAATTCAAGGCTAAAAAAACAAAACGTGAATCACGATGCCTTCGTGTTATTTTTTATTTAATCTTGAAAGCAGAAATCTCACAATACCAATTAGGATAAGTGCAACCGTCCCATCACACATCCAATCTAACATCTAATCTAACATCTAATCCTACTGTGGAATTTCAATGGAGGTCTTTTCTTGGGAGGAAATGTTCCACTCTGGAGCCTTTACAACAAAATAATAAATAATGTGATACAAACTTCAGCAGCATTTCAGAGATCTCAGACAATGAATTAATGCCTGGTGTGAGGCAGGGCAGGGCAGGGTAGGGTAGGGCAGGGCAGGGCAGGGCAGGGCAGGGTAGGGTAGGGCAGGGCAGGGCAGCACAGGGCAGGGCAGGGCAGGGTAGGGCAGGGCAGCGCAAGGTGAGGTGGGAAAGGCAGGGCTTAAACGAGCCATGGCAGGGTGGGGCAGAGCAGGGTAGGGTAGGTAAGGGTGGCAGGATGAGTTGGGGTTATTCTGTAATAAATGCATGAAGATTTTGTGTAAGGTGTAACTCTGTAATACGAGGACATGCATCTGTCTCCCATTTCCTGTCACTCTTGTTGCTTTTGAAAGCATGTTGTGATCCATACGTGTGAAGCCATAATGCAAGACGAAGACACTAATGGATTCTGTGCTGATGGTTAATCAGTTATTTCACATCCAGTCATTTTCAAATCTAATAAAGGCATCATACTTGGGCTCTGAAGTTTAGCCAGTGTGTGTTGCATTCATTTGTTTAAAAAAAAAATAAAAAAATTAAATACAATTATTTATTTATTTATTAGTTTAAAAACTACGTTTTGCTCAAAATTTTTAATATTTAAATTTCACTTCATTTATAGTTTCTTGCCTTCGTGTGTTGTGACTTTGCGTTGTTTGGGTATAAAACTCAATATCTCCAGAATCCATTAGTGGCTTCATCCAACCTTCTTGTTTCACTCCGAGAAGTTCATATGGAGAGACAGGAAGTGGGAAACAGACACCTGTCCTCGTATTACAGTACAATGTTATTCTATACACACAATCTTTACATATTCATTACAGAAAAACTCCACCTCTTCCTGCCGTGCCACACCCTTCCAAACCCCATCCAAGCCACACCCTGTTCCACACAGAGTTCCACTAGAATATAGATTATCTGAGATCTCTGAATATGTTGCTGTAGTTTGTATTTTATAATTTATCATTCGTGCAAATGGCTCAAGAGTTGAACATTTCTTTCTAAGAAAAGTCCTCCCTGAAATTCTCATTGACTTCCAGGTTTCGGATCGGACATTAGATTTGACGTTAGCTTGGATGTAATACTTTGCATTATTGCGTATTTGATGACTGCACTTTTTATGATTAAACAAATAAAGAAAATTTCATTTCATTTCATTTCATTTTTTTTTTATAAATAATTTGTTTTCTCTTGTGTTTTGGCTCAGAAACCAAAAAGCTCTTTTTTATTTAATAATAAATTAAAAAGGAACAAAAGCATCCTAATTTACATTCTGTACTTCAATTGTGAGTAAAAAACTGAATCTACGCAAAACGCATGCATCCTGCTTGATTTCATTTAAAAAAATAAAGTTTTATCTATACAACTATTTTCCTGTAAAATCTCATTCGGTTTGTGTCTGTGTGTAATTTTTGCTTTTTTATGTTATTGGAATGAAAAGTACCGCTAACTAGCTACAAATACACACACTGCAGATACGACGACTAGCATGACCCAAGCCGTGATTTCAAGTTTTGTGTTAAATATTGCTAAAACATATTCATGCAATTTATGTATAAAATATGAAACGTCATAAATTACACATTATTTTTGAATGAAAAGAATTTCAGAACAGAATTAAAATACACTTGTTACGCATGTTTTTGAAGAACTAAAGCTATTTAAGAACTTTGCTATCGTTTGAACCTTCACTCCCTGACACCAGATGGTGCTGTAGTTTTCTGTAAGTGTAAGCTCTAAGTAGGGTGGTTGTAATGGGGGGGTTTCAGGGTCGTGCAGGTAAATGCAGGTGAGAACCTGCTCCGGTCTGCTCACTGGACTTTCACTCGGGTTTGGACCGAAATGTAGGCAAAAAAACAACTAAAACCAAACTTCAACCGGGACATGCACCACCTTCCTCCTTCACACACACACACACACACACACACACACACACACACACACACACACACACACACACACACACACACACACACACACACAAGCAGTTACATCTACTCTACTTTATCTTATTATTAATATTATTATTATTATTATTATTATTATTATTATTAATATTATTAATATTATTATTATTATTGTATTCTGTGGTAAAGGCAGATGAAAGGAAACAGACAGGAGGATGGACAGATAGCATACACAGTGACATGCAGCATGATGGCAGACGAGTGGAATGAGGGAACTGACGCAGAAATGAGCGGACGAAGACGAGGTCGAGGGAAGCGTATGTCTCGGTCTTACCGATTCGGTCCAGGCGGTCGATGGCGACGGTCTCGAAGGCGCGACGCATCATGGGGTATTCCTCCAGCACTTCGTTGAAATGGTCTACGGAGAGCGAGAAGAGGCGGCAGTACGTGTCGGAGCGGACGCTAGCTGTGCGGCGGCCTTTCGTCAGGAGGCAGATTTCTGCAGGAAAACAACGAGGAACTATAAAACACCCGCATACGTAACATCGACTTTAAAACACACACATAAAGAACTAATTCATTACTACAGAGAAACACCTCGATAGACCCTCAGTATATTATCAAAAACAGATCGAAAGAAAGAAAGAAAGAAAGAAAGAGGTATAGAAAGGAATAAAGTAGAATGGGTAGATTAGAAGGAATCGAGAGAGAGAGAGAGAGAGAGAGAGAGAGAGAGAGAGAGAGAGAGAGAGATGAAATCTGTAGTGTACATGTACAGTATCTATAAATACAGTTATCAGAAGGGAGTCTCAGAATGTCTCATTCACATCTCACAGAGCCATTTATCATCCTGTCCATAAGATAATGGTTTTGAGCGATAAAGGCTGCTGCTGCTGTTAAACAGCTGGACGATGCAGCATCGCGCCACGCCGTCGCGTATTTAAAGCAACCAAACGTTTGTGTTTTTGTTGTTTTGATGTTTATAAATATCACAGATTAAGTTTCTGTACGTGACACATGTTCAATATAATGCAGACACGAGACAAACGAGACGTCTGCAGACATACGCCATCAAAATCAACAAACAAAAAAGAGAGGGATTCATCTATTCGAACTGTACACTAGATAAAAAAAGAAAATTTTACAAAAGAAATACAGAAATACAGAAATAAAGAAAGAAAGAAAGAAAGAAAGAAAGAAAGAAAGAAAGAAAGAAAGAAAGAAAGAACAGAACAGAAGGAAAAAGAAAGAATGAAAAAGAAAGAAAGAAAGAAAGAAAGAAAGAAAGAAAGAAAGAAAGAAAGAAAGAAAGAAAGAAAGAAAGAAAAAACTGAAGGGAAAAGAAAGAAAGAAAGAAAGAAAGAAAGAAAGAAAGAAAGAAAGAAAGAAAGAAAGAACTGAAGGGAAAAGAAAGAAAGAAAGAAAGAAAGAAAGAAAGAAAGAAAGAAAGAAAGAAAGAAAGAAAGAAAGAAAGAACTAAAGGGAAAAGAAAGAAAGAAAGAAAGAAAGAAAGAAAGAAAGAAAGAAAGAAAGAAAGAAAGAAAGAAAGAAAGAAAGAAAGAAAGAAAAAACTGAAGGGAAAAGTAAGAAAGAAAGAAAGAAAGAAAGAAAGAAAGAAAGAAAGAAAGAAAGAAAGAAAGAAAGAAAGAAAGAAAGAAAGAAAGAAAGAAAGAAAGAAAGAAAAAACTGAAGGGAAAAGTAAGAAAGAAAGAAAGAAAGAAAGAAAGAAAGAAAGAAAGAAAGAAAGAAAGAAAGAAAGAAAGAAAGAAAGAAAGAAAGAAGTTGGGAGTATAGAAAGAAAGAAGGTAAGAAGGTAGATAGGAAGGAAGGAAGAAAGAATGTATAAAGAAAAGGTAAAAAAATGAGAAATGTGAATTAGCAACACGTTTATGCTAATTATCGCTCGTTAAATCTTTCCTTCAGTGTCATAAAGAGGCGGTTTTGAAAAAAGGGCTCGTGTGCTGTTGGATTGGAACACAGTCATTTGTGCGTTCAGGACACGTCCATGAGAGGACAAGTGAGTGTGTCTCAGAGCATACGAGTGCCGGATAAGATGCTTCCTGTGTGTGTGTGTGTGTGTGTGTGTGTGTGTGTGTGTGTGTGTGTGTGTGTGTGTGTGTGTGTGAGTGTGTGAGTGTGTGTGTGTGTGTGTGTGTGTGTGTGTGTGTTTGTGTGTGTGAGTGTGTGTGTGTGTGTGTGTGAGTGTGTGAGTGTGTGTGTGTGTGTGTGTGTGTGTGTGTGTTTGTGTGTGTGTGAGTGTGTGAGTGTGTGTGTGTGTGTCTCCAGCTGAGAGCGAGAACACGGTGTACGCGTGTTTAAATGCAGACGCTGCGTTTCTCCTGATGGTAAAGAAGCGTTCGCGCTGTAATTGGTTCATTAGCCTCCAGTCTCTTTGCCACAGAACTGACAGAGAGGAAATGTGGAGATGGAGAAGCACCGCTGTGAGGAAACTTCTCCACCAGGTTCCATCTGCGGCTGAAGTTCATCCGATTGTTCTCTACAGCGGGTCGTACTGCACGCTGCATACAGCCATAATTACCTCTCTGTCGCCATGGAAACAACATACAACACACGTGCTACACCCGTCTATTTACTGCCTGGAAATGATGGATGGAGTGAAGTAAGAAAGAAATGAATGAAGAAAGGAAAGATTAAATGAAGAAAGGAAGCAAGAAAGGAAGAAATGATGGGGAAGAAGGAAGAAAGAAAGATTGAATGGAGAAGGAAAAGAAAGAGGAAAGAAAGTAAAAAAGAAAGATTAAAAGAAAAAAAGTTGAAAGGAATGAAGGAAAGAAGGAAGGAAGAAAAGAAAGATTGAATGAAAAAGGGAAAAACAGAAGAAAAAGAAAGGAAGGAAGGAGGGAAGGTAAAAATGTTTAAAAGAATGGGGAAGGAGAAAAAGAAGAAATGAATGAAAGGAAAAAGGTTTATAGGAAGAAAAGAAAAAAGGGAAAGAAAATAATGAAAAGAGGGAAAGATTAATTAAAAGGAAGAAAGAATACACAAAAGAATTTTTAAAGAATTCATCAGTTTTACCACACACACACACACACACACACACACACACACACACACACACACACACACACACACACACACACACACACACGCATACACACAGACACACACACACACACATACAAACACACACACACACACACACACACATACAGTGGGTACGGAAAGTATTCAGACCCCCTTAAATTTTTCACTCTTTTTTATTTTGCAGCCATTTGCTAAAATCATTTAGGTTCATTCTTCTTCCTCATGAATGTACACACAGCACCCTATATTGACA
>NC_139589.1:24477619-24495119 GCF_946808225.1 Silurus aristotelis
ACCAACTGACAAAATCGAGGACTTGTGTTTGTGCCAATCCAGGGGCCGAGTGCCAGTCAAGGAACGGCGGTGTTGCGTAATGCTTGTTAAGGAAGTGGAAATAGAGGTATACGATCCAGCAAAGAAAAACGGAGCTTCACGTTACACTGCGCTGCCAACCTCATGACATGACGGTGAGTGTTTTTTTTTCCATGTGAGTAATATTTCGATTCCGATTAACAAGCTGATGTACATATAATTATAGACTTTCATTCCACTCTTATATAATGTTAATATTAGAAGCCAGAGATGTTTTTTGGTGCTGATAATTAGGCCGATTATTAGGCAGGTGCATCTGACACACCAAACCACGAGTGTACGTTCTGCGCGTGCATAAGTGAACAGAACTCTCCCATGCCAGCAGGGTGGCAGTAGCCTGTTTTCGGCATCCAAACAGGAAAACCACAAGAGCTCAAAGTGTGAATATCTAAAGCGAGCAGCGTTTACACCTGCCGTGATTACAACGAATTCCCTGTAGCTTTTTTCAACTGTGAGGAGAACATAACAACTACAGAACATCTGATCATGATGTCATTTTTTTTTTTTAATGATTAATTTTCAATTTTCTTCACAGCAAAGACGATCTCCAAAAATAAAAGTGGAGTTCACTGATTTCAGAAGTTTTAAAGCATTCCAAAGAGTCGAATCACGTGAATTCAATGTAACCTGACACGTAAATTGCATTCTGCATCAGCTTCTTTTTAAATTGGGGAGAAAACCACTGGATAGTTATTTTGCCATTATTCTGGAAATTGCGTGGCTGGAATGACGCAGATCAGATCATGATATGCTGAACTTCTCATATCCCAGCAATGTTAGTACGTTGTGGTCAGAGCACAAGGTCAACCCTGATACAGCACCACTGGAGCACAGGGGGTTAAGGGCCTCGCTCAAGGGCCACATAAGTAGCAGCTTGGTGATACTGGGGCTTAAACCCTTGACTTTTTGATCAGTAACCCAAAGCTCCCAATTCTCCCAATATAAGTATATAAATTATATAATAGATTTTATAATATATAAAAATAATCCAACTAATAGATTAATATTTAAATAATTATTAGATTAAAATGTATATTTATTGATATATTTCAGGAATAAAGACATTTGCTGCTGCTCTACGTTCCCCAGTGCCAGCATCACCAGCAACTTCTCACATCCCTCAATAATTCATCACCTCGCCTCTGACATCCATGAAGACCATAAAACATCTCGAGCCAGCCCTGACACATCTCTGACACATTTACAATCTCTTGATGTTAGCCTCAGTAGGTAAGACACGGATCCTATAAAAGGACAACTCCATATGTGGTGGGATCCCGTTGGCATGATGACTAAAGCTAAGAGGAGATCTGGTGACTTGGAAAATAGCTATCAACAAAAATCCATGCCGATAGTTTTTCCAGCTTCCGGTTCGCTGTCAATACGAGAGCGGCCTCTAGAAGCGAATCACTGGCACCAAATGCTGTTTGTTTTTACAAGTGAGACGGTGCGCTGCACGGAGAGCGCTATATTATTTGTATTATTTATAATTCATTAATTATTTAACTATATTTATAAATGAATATATTTGTATCTGTAAAATCCATTATCGGTCAACCTCTAGTTATTAACGTAGCCTAATTATGTGTTAGATTCACCCACTAACCACATGCATATGCATTAATATGGAAAAACGCTATTATGATAGTAATAATGTTCTTTTACTAGGTGATATATCTCTTGAAATTGATATATCTCTTGTTCTGTTACAGACAGACCATCCCCATTAAAGAAAAGAACGTGGCCCTCTCAGAAAAAAAGTTTGGGGACCCCTGGTATCGGAGTTTGGGTTTCCCTGTTGCGGAACCAGCACAACCTACATTCAGATCAGTGTATACTGGCATTCTCTCTCTCTCTCTCTCTCTCTCTCTCTCTCTCTCTCTCTCTCTCTCTCTCTCTCTGTGCAGAGCTGCTGGAAGCCTCAAGTTTAACTTGGTTACACCTGGAGATAAACGTGTGCTTTTCTGACTTTCCTTTACTGACTTAATTCACTTAATTACTTAATTACGAACTTGATTCAGGTTAATCGTGATGGATTACGTAACAGGTGGTGAATTGAGATGCTTTCTCAATAGTCATGTGGGAATATTGGGTTTAGAGACTTCACAACAAATCACAACTATTTACATCAGTGAATTAAGTTCTGGATTACAGCTGCACATGCATCTGTACATCATGCTAATCTTGAACTGTTATCAGTGGTGGATCAGTGGGTAAGTCTCTACATGTGTGATCAGAAGGATGTAAGTTCTGCTCCATTATATCGTAACTCCAGCACCATCCTAAGCTGGGATATGCAAAGAAAATCTAAATTATTCTACTTGTAACAAAGGTTTTTCTACAATAGCTGTTTATATGTTGTCTGAAATTGCTTTATTGTAAATAAACGTCAAATTTGTCAAGTTAAGATGTTGAACTTCGGATCAGAAGTAGGTAGGTTAAATCCAAGCGCAGCTACGCTGCCAATGCTGAGCTTAAACGAGATAACCATAAGTTTATAAAGGATAAAAGGATAAAACCGTCTGCCAAATGCCATAGATGGAAATGTAACCTTTATGAAAGATTAGCAGATTTCAGGCTCCCCGACACGATCCTGAGGAATTTCGCATTTTTACACACCCATGTGAAAGTTAATGTCAGCTTGTTGTAGCATGAACAGCTTCACTGCACAATTGCTTTGGATCAAAGCTGAAGATGTACAGTATTCCCACCTTGTTCCCAGCATTACCAGGACCGGCTCTGGATCTACACCCCTACCTTAACCAAGTGCTTACTGAAGATGAATAAATAAAACAGAAGACAGATCTGCTGGATAAACACTGTGTGATCTGACAAGCCGATTGTCCAGTCGTCCATTGAGACTTTGTTCCCTGCTCATGCAGGTCCATGGTGTCACACCCCATTACTATTTTGCAGTAATGAGTATTTGCTTCTCAGCTATTTTTCAAGGAGGTTCCTGTGGTTGGAAACCTGAATGTGAGTGCAAGCGTGCTGTTAGTGCCCAGGTTCAGTGACACAAGGTATCACTTGGTCTTATGTCATTTCGAGATTTTATTGCCAAGGAAGTTAGAGAACTCTCGACTTTGTGACAGATTCATAGCTCCGGGTTCCTTGGTTCAATGTTCTCTGGTTTACTTCCATTTCTGATGATGCGATATTACCGCTAGGAGCCAATATTACCAATATTACTCTACACACAGAGTTCCTGGGATAGGATCTGAAGTAGAGCCTTGGGAGTAGACCATAACTTACTACAGTAGGTTATATTTGACAGGGTTTTTGGACTACAGAGCAGTTTATGAAACCTTCAACCAGCTAATATGCTTTTCCTATTTCTTTTTCTCTAAGGCTTATCATGAACAAAAAACCAGTTTCCATGTGATTTTTTTGGAAAAGAGCATGGGATGGTGTGATGTCTGACAGGCCAAAAATAAGGCAAAAGCAGCTGTCTAAAATTCTGAATACTTCAACACCGTATGCTGTATTTGTGCAATACAGCATTTAATGGAACAGAAGAAAGAGTTCTGTGCTTCATTAGTGGGAATTGCACCAACGAGGAGGAACCTGAACCATGATATGAAACGCAGAAATATCAGTCGACCACTACAGTTTGTTAAGTGTGTACAGCAGATGAGTAGGGGGGTGTTGGAGAAGAAAAAAATCATCAGTCTAATGCAGTGTTTGTGTTTCGTCCATCAGGTCTGACGAGGAAGTGTTTGAGGATGATTTTGGAAACGTGAGTTCACATTCGATTGTAGTGTTTTTCAAAACACATTTTGAAGCATATCGTTTAAACGAAATGAAACAATGGTACCTTTTTACAGATATTTAAATGTTTGGAAAAAATGCTTTATATAAAAGCAACCAGCTCCAGCACCATCTCCACCATCTCCATCACCTTCCTTTCTAACCAGTAGAGCAGAATCTGCTCTTTCACTGCAAATCCTCTTAGGATGTGTTTAAGCAAATAGCACAATCTAAAAAACTAAATCCTGACAAACAAGGCGGCAAAAAACAACGAACCAACATCGACGAAAATAATCTGCGCTCTCGTCCCCATTACTCATTTGTCTTTACAGGTAGCTGGTGAAGTGTTTTCCTCTCGGGCCGGATCAATAGCAGCCCTGCGTGCTTAGATGTTTTGCCCTGAAAAAAATCAAATCGATACAGATGAATAAGTAGCGGAACGAGCCGAGCTCTGGGGCTTATTCTGCAGGACCAGGTGGGGGGTTTGCGGTCTTGCTGAGGGATAATCCACAGCATGCTGGTGTGAGATGGTGTGAGGTCTATAATGGGTCATCAGGGGGTTAGCGAGGCACAGGGGAGAAACAGGAGTTCACGTTTCCCCGTAATGCACATAAGTGGCAAAACCAGAGCAAAAAGCACCAGGAATCTCTGATATATTTGTGATATGAGACGAGATATGAGATCCTGCTGGTCAGACGAAACTCTGGAATCATTTTAGCTAAAGGTTTGTACAGCTTTTAATTAACGGCTTGAGGTTTAACTTTGTTGTGGGTGTGGCCTGTCCAGCTTTTTGTGATTTGTTAGTAGGAGCTCTACCACGAATCAAATAGTTAGTTTTTAAAATAGATACTGGATAAAAAACAAACACTCCATGTTAAATAGTACTGAACTTTATTATAAAAATATAAAAATTAAAAAGCTGTGGTATAGTGTATATATAGTATAGTATATATATATAGTATATATAGTAAAAGTATATAACGAATAAATGATGAATAAATCTAATACAGCGCTCTCTGTGCAGCACGCTTTTGTAATGACAGTGGACTGGAATACACTAGCAGTAAATATGACTCTGAATTAATACTAGTCATGGACTGCTTAATAGTCACCAAGACATTAAAAACATGAAGATCTCATTAGCCATTCCTCTATGTGTAGCTAGCAAGAAGCTATCCATCCATTTAAATGTACACAATAATCCCTCTACATGTACACAAAAATCCTGCTCCATCTAATTAGCAACTGAACTAAAGCTAGCTAGAAATCGTTTTGCATACAGATAATCATTATTCTAAAAACTTGAGATTCGTCTACTTTTAGCTAGTAGCCCTTCTACAGAGAGTTAGCAAAACCTCAAGCTGGAAATCCAATTTTACCTTAAAATAAAAAGTAAGAGCTTTTTTTCAGAGATCTTTGTTTGAAGAATGACAAACTTCAGCTTAAATTGAGCTCATTTTACTTATTCTATAAAACTTTTCAAAAAATCTCATTAAACGAGATCAGAGAAGATCTACGAATAATAAACCGTTTTGGTTAAATCCATGTTTGCAGATTTGCAAATTCAGTAGAAGTGATTGATCCGGTGAGTAAACGGTGTGTTGAGGTAGAAATATACATCAGCTGAATGCGGAATTCAGAAGAAGATCATTTTCATTTTAGCGTTTAGGGATTTTTACTGCTGCCATCTTAGCATAAGCTTAGCGCTATGATGCTTGAAATGAGGCCCTGGTGTCTAAAATGCTTTTTGCAGAGAAAGATAGAAAGACAGAGAGATAGAGAGAGAGAGAGAGAGAGAGAGAGAGAGAGAGAGAGAGAGAGAGAGAGAGAGAGAGAGAGAGAAAAAACCCGATTTTAGCATGTCTCCTATACGGTGAACACCCCAACTAGCAGACCGGCGTAACCTTGAAGATGATGAGCTGAATAAAGGCGCTAAAAAAACTAAAAAGAAGCCGAGCTCAGCTTTTTTAATCCTCATCCACTGTGTCTTATTTTTTCTCTTCCCGATGTGATGTGTAATGAGAAATCCTGAACAGCCATCTGCTAGCTCTGCTGCACTTCCTGTTCCATTAAAGGTCAAATTACAAAATTGTACATTCAGATCACATTCTCAAATCTGAAACATCTTTAACCATGAAAAAACCTGGAAAGATTTGCCACAAAAGTCAGATCAGATCAGATATCAGATATGCTTTATAGTTTTCCCATCATGTGTGCGGCAGCCCGGAAAAACTTCATCGTGTGGTAAAATACTGATTTATTTTATATATAAAATGCAGCATTTCAGAAACATTTGAAATGCAATTATTTTATTTATTTATTTATTTATTTATTTTATAAAAATCATTTTCTAACAGAAATTTCACAGATATACATGTCTAGACATTTGTTCACACAAAAACACACAATAATTCTCACATGGAGACACATACACACAATTATTTTTAAACATACACACTTTTACACACACTTGTTCATACACACTTGTTCTCATACACACACTCATCCACACAGTTGTTCATATTCACATTCTATTACACACACTTGTGTGCTCACTTTCTCACACACTTCTTCACTCACACATCGTCCACTTCACCAGGACCCCCCCAGGACACACAACATCCCTAAACACCACATTCCCTGTTATCATAATGCAAACACAGCGTCAATTTAATACAAATAAAGACATAAAAAAGGGTCGAATACTTACAACCATACCGTTTAGAGACACCCAGCAATCCGGAGGAAAGTCCTGCAGCAGAGGAACCAGGAACTGCAGACATCCGTCCCAGTGACACAGCAACAGCATCATCCCAATCAGGTTAAAGATTCTTACCACTGCACTGGCCAGGTCATACGTCATGTGGAAAATCTGAGAGACAAGACAGAGAGAAAACCACAATCATTTAATCAATAAACATCATGGTGAAGAGTCTGAGCTGCTCAATCACTCCTGAATAACGTACACAATCTAATCGTTTTGGTCCTGTTAGTGTTACACAAATTGACATAAAGCTACAGACTTAAATATATTCAGCTCAGTTTTTATAATCACAGCTCTATACTGCACTCTGGTCTCACACACTGTGATAGTTGGAGGTAATAAAATTAATTTAAGGGATAAAGAAACTTAGCCAGTGAGGAAAGTGGTAGCAATGAATTCATATATATATATATATATATATATATATATATATATATATATATATATATATATATATATATATATATATATATATATATATATTATTTTTTTATTATTGTTTATTTTATTTTTTTTTAAAGAGAATTTTTAGGGTAAAACTGTGTTGTGTATTTGTGTTACACTAGCTTACTGTTGTAGTTGACCTGAGAAAAATCAGCAATGTAACTTGCACGATGTTCCTAATAAAACATTTTCACCATTTGGCACCAGAACAACTTTCAAACAAAAAGTTCATAGTGACAAAATGTTTATGCTAAAATTTATATTTGTAATTTATTTATTTGTGTAAAGCTGCTTTGGGACAACAAAATATACTCTACAAATATAGTTAAATTGTGAGTATTATGAATTTATTCCTGAAATATTGCACCATTTTCATCTGATAATTAGTAAGAAATTTTCCCTGAAAATGTAAAACTTTAATAAAAAAATATTTTATCTTTGTGTTGTAATATTAAAACATTGAACTATATATATATATACAACCATAATAGTTGTAACAGTACGAATTTATTTTTTCATTTTATTATATTATACATTATATTATACAATATTATTCTTAAAATGATGCCCTTTTTTTTTTTATAAAATCAAATATTATGACTTTGTCCTCATACAGTAATGTCATGGTCATGTAGCAAGCTAGTGAGGAAAATAATCTGCGTAATAAATTGTACATTAGATGTTCAGATTGCCGTTGCAGAGACACGTTTTGCTTCATTAACATTAAAAATAAAAAATGAAGCAGCATTTTGTTTCCTTCTCCAACCGTTTGACCTTTCGGTTCTGAATAACTCACGTTTCGAGCAGGTCGTAGGAGGACAGTGAGTTTCTGAGAAACATGACACAGCGTGTGTGGGGGCCGAAGATTTACTGCAGACATCAACCACTATCAAGAATATTAACATATACCTACACTTTATAGCCAAAAGTATTGGAACACCCCAAACTGTTAGCACAAGGTCAGAGACACACAATTGTATCAGACGTCTGTGGACGTGCATGAAACTTTCCCTTCATTTAAACTAGGAGACCCAAACCTGTTCCAGCATGACAATGCTCCTGTGCACAAAGCCAGCTTCATGAAGATCTGCTTTACATGAGTTGGAGTAGAAGATTTTTTGCTTTAGAGCTCCAAACCTATTGAACATGATGACATGCTGACTGCACCCCAGGCCTCTTCACTAGAGGTTGACCGATACGTCGGTTTTGCCAATTTAATCACGATTGTTGACAAAATCCATACCAATAGTTTTTCCGGCTTATCCATTTAAAATTTACTTTTAATTGGTTACTTGCAAGTACGATCGAACTGAGCTATTGTTATCAGTAAAATCGGTCGTCCGCAACTCCACATCACACCTACATCAGTACCTGCCTACACTACACTTTTGTGGCTGAAAAAATCTCCACAAAATCTAGTGGAACATCTTCCCAGAAGAGTGGAGCTTATTATAGCAGCGTTTAGAAAGAAGCACATACCAATCCTATGGTCATACTAGTTTATTGTAAAAAACTTAAAATTCAGCTCTTACGGCATTTAGTAAAAACTCTTCACTCTTTACTTTTGTAGATCTTCCTGAGTGGAAATATAGAGTAAAGGGGGGGGGGGTAAATTAAAGCGGTCTGAGTAGTGAGGCGGCGAGGCAGTTCTAATGAAGCCGTTTTTAATCAGAGCCGCTTCTTCATGGAAATGAAGTATTTGGTGTCAGTAAGTCAGGGACCATCTCTTCACCTCCACACCTCCACTGCCATCTGCACTGATTCACACGTCATCTCCTTTGCGTTACGGAAATCTATTAATTTCCATTTCCTATTAATTAACCCCCCACCCCCAGGGTGATTATTCTGTTACTCAGACGTCCCCAAAGCAGCTCCGTAATCGCTTAAAAACAGCATGAAAAAACATTTTCCCTTCTCAGTCCTGGTGCGCTTGATAAACCCGGGCCTGCTGAGACCGACCCGAAAGGTGACGGAGGATCTATTTTTAGGATAAAGAAGGACGTTCTCTTTTCCTCTACAAATTTACATTTAAATATAAATACCTAATTATTAAGTGCATGAGGTAATTAGGTGGAAGACTAGTGCTCATTTTTAGCTTTAAAAAATATCATAAAGTAACGCTGAGTAACGCTGTGTAACGCTGAGTAACACTGTATAACGCTGAGTAACGCTGTGTAACGCCGTGTAACGCCGAGTAACGCTGTGTAACGCTGAGTAACGCTGAGTAACGCTGTGTAACGCCGTGTAACGCCGAGTAACGCCGAGTAACGCCGTGTAACGCCGAGTAACGCTGTATAACGCTGAGTAACGCTGTGTAACGCTGAGTAACGCTGTATAACGCTGAGTAACGCTGTGTAACGCTGTGTAACGCTGAGTAACGCTGTATAACGCTGAGTAACGCTGTGTAACGCTGAGTAACGCTGTATAGCGCTGAGTAACGCCGAGTAACGCCGAGTAACGCTGTGTAACGCCGTGTAACGCCGAGTAACGCCAAATAACGCTGTGCAACGCTGAGTAACGCTGTGAAACGCTGAGTAACGCTGAGTAACGCTGTGTAATGCTGTGTAACGCTGTGCAACGTTAATACACATATACTGCACAGATAATCAGTCTTTGTTCAAGCCTTTGTACGAGAATCCGCAGTGCTAGCGTTAGCTTCTTTATTATTCAGTGTTTCCATGTAAGCGTAAAACAAATCAGATTTCCATTACGGAGCGAGTTTATTTATACCCCTGCCATTGTTGTGTATGTTTAATAATAATAATACAAAAATGCGCTGAAAGTGCAAGGCGGAAATGAAACAAACTTGCGCTGCACAGTTTAATTTGTTAATACGAAACTCATTGTCAAGTCAAGTTTATTTCTATAGCGCTTTCCACAGTGGACATTGTCTCAAAGCAGCTTTACAGAGTTTAAGAATTAATGTTTTAAACTATGTTCCACATGTAAAAATGATTGCATCAAGAACACATGAACCGAACCAAAAGCCCTGTACCCAAGAATCCTGTACTAATACTAGTACCATTACACCCCTCATATATATCTCTCAATATAAGTCTTTTTATCCCTCTCTGTCTCTCTCACTCTCTTGCTGTCTCTTTTACTAAATATTTATTTGTCCACCTGTCCTCTTCTCTCTCTCTCTCTCTCTCTCTCTCTCTCTCTCTCTCTCTCTCTCTCTCTCTCTCTCTCTCTATCAGTTATTGTCTCCATTAATCCGTCTGTCTGTATATTTATATTTCTTTTCTCTCTCTCTATGTCACTTGTTTTGTTTTGTTCCATTATCGTTTTATCTCTGTCTCTTTCACTAAATATCTCTTTGTTTTTGTCCATCTATCCCCCTTGTGTCTCTCTTACAGGGATGTGGTAGTTCAGTAGTTAAGGCATTGGATTTGGATCCGAAGGTCATGAGTTTAAATCCCAGCAGCACCAAGCTGCTTAGTTGTAAGTCACCCTGGATACGTGCATCTGCCAAATGCCATAAATGCATCCTCTCTCTCTCTCTCTCTCTCTCTCTCTCTCTCTCTATATATATATATATATATATATATATATATATATATATATATATATATATATATATATATATGATATATTTCCTCCATATTACTGTCTCTCTCCCTCTCTCCTGTGAGCTGCAGATTTGAGCAGAAGTCTCTGGAACGTGGTTAATCTTCCTGAGAGATATAGTGTACCCTCATACTGTACAGCAGGATAAAATTAGCACCCAGTCACACAGTGGCCTGTCTACTTCCCTATCCTATAGCGCACACACACACACACACACACACACACACACACACACACACACACACACACACACACACACACACACTGCTGCAGGACAGAACCGGGAGAGAAGCATGAAGTAATGAATTAAGATTTTTATTGTTACTGATTGTAGCGTGTGTGTGTGTGTGTGTGTGTGTGTGTGTGTGTATGTGTGTGTGTGTGTGTGTGTGTGTGTGTGTGTGTGCTGATGATGATGCTGTTACCCAAACCCTGACATGTTTCTCCCTCGGGCAGGAGTTCAAGTAGAGCCTGAGGTGTGTGTAGATGTAAAGGAAAAGAGGTGAGAGATTTACCTGCCTACTACACACCCACAACATACTAATTACACACCAATTACACGCCTTCTAGAAACCCACAACATGCTAATTACTCCTCCCCACCCACCACACACCTATTACATGGCAGAAAATGGAAACTGGAGACTCCTTTCATAAACGTTAAATTCCAATCAAACTCTTCTTTTTGTGACAAGAATATTTTTTCCTTTTTTGTTTCCTCATGTATGAGATAAGGAGGCTTCTGGAGCCCCATGGTGACAGTTAAATGCCTGGTGGTGCTGCATGACCTTCATGACACCTCCTGAAGGATAAACAGGAAACTAATTTACTCAGATTTATCATCTTACTCAAGTAAGTACAAGTACGTCTGAGAACAGAGACACAAGCTCAGGAAGTTTTTTATTAGAAATATAGAGTTATAAAGGCATCAGATCATCACATGAATGCGTTCCTTTATCGTTCCTTCGTTTTAATTTGACCTTCATAGAAAGTTCTACGAACAATCAATTTTTTTTCTTTTTGTAAAATAGAGACGGCTGGAGGCCCAAACACAAAGATTTGAGACTCTCTGAGACTCGGTGAAGCTCCAGATGGAGATGGTCGGCACTCAGGAGGTGCGAGTTTGCTCTTTCGCTGAAGAAAAAAAAATAAGAAGGCGAATATTCACAGCCATGATGGAAGTGACACTGCTGTGTGTCTGTGTTCCTGTGAGATTTGATGTTGTTAAAATGGGTTCTCATTTGGCCTGTTCTCCCCTGGAAAGCCCCAGTGGTGCAGCTCGTTCTTTTCCTGGATCTTTTTTGTCAAGAATACAAGACGTCAAATAAAATCAGAGGAGTAAAAATACAAAATCATCTTCTAGACCAGCGATGTGGACAAAACGAGCTCCATGAAGACATGGTTGTTGTCTTCTCTAACTAATGCCCTTGTTAATAATAAATTAACCCAAATTCCACACAAAATCTATTGAAAAGACTTTGCAAAATCATAGAGGAGTTTCTTATTAACATTTGTCGATGCCTGACTATAAGATTAGTATGTGCTTTTTTTCGAAACATTCCAGTCCCCTGTTGCTGTTATAATAACCTCCACTGTTCTGTGAAGATGTTCTGCTAGATTTTATGGAGATTTGTGGAGATTCAATTGGTGGAGATTCAAATGGTGTTAGTAAAGTCAGGTAGTGATGTAGGTGAGAAGGTGAGGAGGTCTGGGGTGCAGTCAGCATTCACATTCATCCCTCTATAGCTGGAGATCTTCCACACCAACCCGTTTTTGGGTCTCCTAGTTGAAGTGAAGGGAAAATTTGCTGATACCGCATCCAAAAACTGACTCAAATTTTTATAAACAGTTCATAAATTACACATAATTTATGCAAAAATGTTAATTGTTGGTAAAATTGATGTGGTGTAAGAGGAATAAAACACTCCATGAGCAGTGAATTTTCCCCAGTATATTTCCTGTTTTGTGAGAATGCTTGTTGTTTTTTTTCCCACACGGATTTCAGTGAAATTTCATCACATTTTTCCTCAGATATTTTTCTGTTGACGTTTTGTAGATGTTTTGCGGCTCATTCCGGAAGCTCTGAGAGCTTTTAACGTCACCATGATGGTAGCAGTGGCACAGCAGATACAGTGCTGCATCAGTGTAACGTAACGTGTGGGGAAAAAAATGTAAAAGAAGAAAGAGGAAGCGATGAGTCACTGTTCATTTTCTCCGGCTGCTCATGCATTCGGTGTGAAACCGGTGCCGTAGGGAGCATCTGAGCTGACGTGTGAAGAAATAAATTCATCAGGGAACGAGGGATTCTCTCAAACCGATCAGAACATCCAGTTGTGTCTAAGGGAGGGGTGTGGGGTGGAGGGTTTCACATCACTTCTGACAGATCGTAATGGTGGTGGAGTGTGTTTGCATGAAAAGCAAGAGCGACGAGAACATGAAGAAGGGGACGACAGAAAATCATGTAAGAGGAAAAATGGACAGCAGAAAAATGATACAGGGGCTAAACAGCTAGCATTGAGGTTTAACTGGAAAATCAATCGATCACTCCGAAGCCATCAAACACTCCAACCCCCAAGCTGCCCTCTGTTTTTTCACATATCGAACTGATTATGGAAGCATGAGCACTTTTTATTAGCCTAAGAGACCCATCCTCTGATTAATCCTGATTATCGATTTGGGTTCTGGGAAGTTTATTGCGCTTTCTGGGATATAAAAACAAGACGAAAAAAAAGAAATGCTCAAATCGTTTGGTTAGGAAATTAAATACAGTACTGTTATAAAGCACGAACCTTAGACAGCCTTTGCAGTTCAAATCAGACCCATAATTCTTTCGTTTCAACACTACAAGTTCAAGTTTATTTGCATAAAGTGGAAGAAATATTTATTTGCAGCTGCACTTCACCTCACGGCCTGCAGAGGGCTCTAAAAATGTCAAACCGCCCCTTTAAATGCCTCCAGCAGTAGCGTTTCTTTTTTTTTTTTTTTGGTCATTTAGATTGTGCATAATGATTTACAATCGCTTCCTCTCTTCACAACACAAGCCGCAGCCGGTGACCTTGCAGTGTAATCAAGGCTGTTTTATTATTTTTTCCTCCCTTAATGAACTAAGGCACTAATTTAATGACTCATGGCATCAATCATTAAAAGCAAAATGGTGATCGATGCAGAAACACTGACTGTGGTTTCTTTCAGTGCAAGAATACTTTATAGACAAAGGTTTGTGGACATCTGAGCATCAGTTCGGTTTTGTGTTTTTAAACATCTCATTCCACAAAGAGTCTCCATTCGCTCTCATAATAAGCTCCAGTCTTCTGGGAAGATGTTTCACTAGATTCCGTGGAGATTTGTATAAAGTAAAGTCAGGTATTGATGTAGGTGAGGTGAGAAGGCCATTGTTGGAGCGGGAGATCTTCCACACATTTTTAAACATGTAAAACAGATCCTCATGGAGCTGGATTTGAGCACAGGAGCACTGTGGAACAGGTTTGGGTCTTCTAGTTCAATTGAAGGGAAACTTTTCTTCCCACACATTGAAAGATGTCTGATACAAGCTTTTTGCTAACAGTTTGGAGTCACATATGGCTGAAAAAGTCAGGTGCCCCAATACTTTTGGTGATATAGCCATTTATTTATCTTTTCATCCACAGCTTTCATAAAGATCTTTAGTGAAAAGGTCTGCATGATGTTTAAAAAAATATACGGATGAGACAGATAGTTTGGTGGAAGTCACAATGTTCTGCTCGATAAAAGCCAGAAACGAGAGCGACACCGCTGCAGAATTCTAGTATTGGAGAGACTGATAGATATAGAACGAAAGAAAGAAGGAAAGGATAAAAGAGAAGAAGAGATATAAACTGAAAAGTGAAAGCGTTGTTTTGAGGATGGGAGATAAAGCCTATTAGTACACACAATTTCCATGAGAACTAAGAATCCCAAACCTCCTTTACTTTTAAAGAAAGCTCCATGAAGACATGGTGTGCTCATGGAGTTGAAGATCTCAAGCATCCTTGCAGTCTCCATAAACACAGACACACACAATGGAAGTCTAGGTACAGAAATTCCTACCATGCCCCATGTTAGATTGGCCCCAGGGCAAATACTATTATTGTAAATAAGTAAATTTCACTCCTAGAAAGCCTTCTCTTATCTGGTGCATCTCTCACTATGGAGCTCCAAACCACCTCTGGAAGCAACATCAGCACAAGAACCCTACATCAAAAGCTTCAAAATGGGTTTTCACAGCCGAGCAGCTGTACACACGAGCGTTAGATCAGCGTACACAATGGCAAGCGTGGGCTGAAGTGGTGTAAAGAGCAGACTCTGCACTCTGGAGATGTAGAAACATCTACTCTGGAGTGATGAGTCACGCTTCACTATCCAACAGTCAGATAGATGAGGGTACTGCAGGAGAACATTACCTGTTGAAATTCAGAGTGCTGAGTAAAGTACTGTGGTGAAGAAGGGAGAGAGGTCTGGAAATGTTTTCCAGAGTTTGTGGAACAAAGCGAGATTTAGGAAGACTTGGTTTCAAGGTTGGAGTGAAAGATCTCAAGTCTCCTACAGGCTTCAAGCTTTTCTACCTCTAGTAAAAAAAAGCTTTCAGACAAAATGTGCCCTATTCATATAGATAGATGGATAAATGGATGGATGGATAGATAGATGGATGGACGGACAGACGGGCAGACAGACAGACAGACAGACAGACAGACAGACAGACAGACAGTCAGTCAGCCGTGAGTTCTCCCCCGAGTGGAATTAAAGAGTCGCATGTCATGCAACGAAGCCATGGATCAGTTTTCTGTACTCCTCCTCCTGTCCCTTCTTGATACAACCCATGATTGCAGTGTCGCCTCAAATGGCAGTTATATTGTTATATTGGTTATATTGGAAGTCCGAAGTCGTTCGTGGCGTTTCCGTGCTGCTGACCACAGTGTCAGACCTGCAGTCCCCCAGTTGCACCTACTGAGGTCTGCCTGTCAGGTAGTCCATGATCCATGCCACCAGATGTGAGCCCATTCCCATCTTTGTTAGTTTATCTTTGAGGAGCAGCAGCTGGATGGTTTTGATATCACTGAAGAAGTACAAAAATCTGGCCACTGTACAGGTGAGAGAGGAATCAGTGTAGCATGTAGGTAATGGCATCCTCCACTCCCACCTTCTCCTTGTATGCAAACTGAAGAGGGACCTGTGGCTTCAAGTGGTGTAGCAGCACCTGCTCCATGGTCTTCATTATGTGAGACATCAGGATGACTGGCCTGAAGTCATTCAGCTCTTCAGGGCATGGTTTCTTTGTAACTGGAATAATGCAGGGTGTTTTTTCATAGCCGAGGGACCCTCTCCTGTTTCAGGCTCAGGTAATAGATGTGCTGTAGAGGTTCTCCCAGCTCTAATGTGCAGGTTTTCAATACTTGTGGAGATACTCAATCTGGGCCAGCTGCTTAGCTGGGACGAAGCCTCCTCAACTCTCTGCACACCTGGGCTGATGTGATTGAGGGTGTAGGGACATTTTCCTCTGTGCTACAGTAGGTTCCAGGGAGTAGAGTGAGAACAGGAGTGGTGGGAACCCTTCGTCTCCCTGAGCTGTACTTTGAGTTCCCTCTGCACACTCTTAAGCTCCTGCTGATCACTGTCCTCACTCTCTTCTTCCAGTTTAGAAGACCCTTGATGTCACTTGTGATCCTTGGCTTGCTGTTTAGAACAACAATGTCCATACAGAAATTGATGTAGTCAGTAGTGCAGTCAACAACCTCTTCAATGTTCCTACCTTGCGACCCCTGCAGTACATCCCAGACGGTGTTCCCGAAGCAGTCTCCCAGAGTCTGCTCTGCCTCAGGAGACCATTTTCTGAATGAGTGTGTGGTTATAGCTAGTCTTCTAAATCTTGGTTTGTAGTGAGGCTGAAGCAGAATAAGGTTGTGGTCTGCTTTCCCAGTGCAGAATCTGAACAGCATCATGCACAGCTTCTCTCTCACACACACACACACACACACACACACACACACACACACACACACACACCAGCATTATCACTAACACCCAGAGGTCATCCAAGGTTAAAGAGCTTTTCTTTTCAGTATATACAGTCTGGATGAAGTCTGCAATTATTGGCACCTTCAGAAAAAAAGGGTGCAAAATGTTTTTTTTTTTTTTTTTTAATAAAACAATTTATTTATTTTTTGCTAAGAATGCTGTTTTGAAAGCTTCGTATCTGCAGCACTAGCGTCTTTCCACTAATGCTGCCTTGCTACCTTAGCATCCTTCTTTCCACTGAAGGTCAAACGGAGGAAAAAATTATAATCTGCTCGACCAGCTAGTGCCAAGGTTGCCAGGTCAGCATTTTTTACACTGCTTCTTCGGGGTGAATTCGTCTCCGAGGTTCGACAGAAACAAAGTAGAGGAAATAAAAGACTTTTAGTTGGACTGTTAACAGTCTTTATTTTCACAGTAAATCTTCACTACGATTTTGTTACATGCAAACTATTATCTTCCTTACAGACTCGCCTCCTTTCTTGTTTCTTATTTAATGATAATCCTAAAAGAAAACACGTATTTTTAGCACTTTCTGATTTATGCTGATCGAAACAGTTTGTGAGGAAAAAAACTCCCTGAGATGTAACAAGGAAGAAACTCCTCCTCATTAAGATGGATAGTGTCTATAAACAAAACAACTCCCTCTTATGATTTGGAGGATTAGCAGAGTTACTGTAGCGTAAAAGCACTAGGAATCGGACAAAATAATCTGAATAAGATATAAATAACGCATGTGCGTCACGCAGTGCATTATTTGAATGGACATCTTGTTTCTGTTTTCTGGAAGGTTCCCAGCGAGCCTCGGGTTTCAAAGCTAAAGCGACTTTATTTATGGCCCTGGCTCGGGCGCTTTAGTCCATCGATTGGC
>NC_139589.1:24500119-24502619 GCF_946808225.1 Silurus aristotelis
AGGTAATATGGTGATGGTCCATTTTTGGGCTTGTAGGCAAACATCAATGTTTTGACCTGGAGATAATTATGACCAGCAGTTCTGTTCTGCTGGGGTTGTGTTTTAGTTGATGATTTAGAGTTTTAGTAGAATCCTTGATGCTAGCTCATAATAATGAGATATTCCTACTAATAAAGATTTTTATCATTAAATGAAACTTCTGTCAGAAGCATTGTCTGATTAGCTAATAACATCTAGTCATTATTGAAGATGAACATCTAGTAGTAGATATAGTATGGATGTCTTTCAGGTGTCCTGCTGAGAGGAATTGTGTTAGCTGGCTAGCTTGTATTCGTGATAATTATAATCATTAACGAAAATTACATTAGCTGTAAAATTTTTATAAATATTTATAAATGCTGTCAGAATCATGTCCGGTATGCTCTTAATATTGATCTAACATTAGCAGTAAATGTAAATATCATGTAAAAGCTCTTATCAGAAATCTGGTGAAGGTTTCCTGGCTAGATTTAGCAGCAAATATGAGCTAATAAAAGGGCATAGACGTCCACTATTTGCCAGTTAAATAAAGTGTAGAGTAGTTTTCATTATAATCTATTTTTCTTGATCATATATGAACGATTTTGAGATTAAAGTCGGCATTCCAGCTACAATTTTTTTCCACTGTCTGATCTTCTCTAGCTAGCTAACTCAAAAAGGACAATAGTTACTATAGGTTGGACATCCATAGTTCCTTGGTTGCCTAGCAACAGTTCTTTTAAGACTTTAGACGCTTTCAAGTTCTTTTAAGACTTTAGACGCTTTTTGCAGGGACACCCGATTTTCAGATTTTATTCTTTATTTCATATTCAAACTTTCTGATTCCATCAAATCAGGGTGAAGCTATAAATGGATTCGAGATTGATGGGATAAAATTCTAGCAAGTCGCTAACACCTACTTCCTGCTGCCGGGAAACAGATACACATGCTCACTCAGCACACAATATGCAAGAGGCGAGGATTAGGGCCTATCAGGGACATGAAAACACACACACACACACACACACACACACACACACACACACACACACACACACACACACACAAACACACACACACACACACACACACACACACACACACACACAGGCCTGAAAGAGGATCTTCTTCACCTCTAGAGGTTTCTCTGAGCAGCAGCCTGTGGAACAGCAACAATCCCTCCGCCAATCAGGATTGTTGCTCTTTTGGTGATTTGCATATCAGCTAACATGGGTCCCAAGTTGCACAGCCCACTTTTCCTTCTCTTTCTCCCTCTATTGTTCCCCTCTTCCTCTCTGTTCCCCCCCCCCTCTCTTTCTCTCTTTCTTTCTATCTACATATGCCTCTATCATTCCCCTCTTCCTCCCTGTCTTTTCCTCTTTTTCTTTCTCTATCTGTCACTTCCATACTTTCATTCATTGTCTTTTTCGCTGTCTAAGTCTGTCACTGACTAAATCTGACTTAGTTGAGTGAGTCAAATAGGTGATGAGAGGGTGTGAGTAGTGAATGAGTGTGTAAGTAGTGTGTGAGTAGTGTGTAAGTGTGAGAGTAGTGTACGAGTGTGTGAGTAGTGTGAGAGTAGTGTGTGAGTGTGTGAGTAGTGTGTAAGTGTGAGAGTAGTGTGTGAGTAGTGTGTGAGTGTATGAGTAGTGTGTAAGTGAGTGTAGTGTGTGAGAGTATTGTGAGAGTAGTGTGAGTGTAGTGTGTGAGTGTGAGAGTAGTGTGAGTGTAGTGTATGAGTAGTGTGAGTGTAGTGTGAGAGTAGTGTGAGTGTGGTGTGTGAGTGTGAGAGTAGTGTGAGAGTAGTGTGAGAGTGTGAGAGTAGTGTGAGAGTATTGTGAGTGTAGTGTGTGAGTGTGAGTGTAGTGTGTGTGTGAGAGTAGTGTGTGTGAGAGTAGTGTGAGAGTAGTGTGAGAGTAGTGTGAGTGTGAGAGTAGTGTGAGTGTGAGAGTAGTGTGAGAGTGTGAGAGTAGTGTGACAGTAGTGTGAGAGTAGTGTGAGAGTAGTGTGAGTGTGAGAGTAGTGTGAGAGTAGTGTGAGTGTGAGAGTAGTGTGAGAGTAGTGTGAGTGTGAGAGTAGTGTGAGAGTAGTGTGAGTGTGAGAGTGTGAGAGTAGTGTGAGTGTAGTGTGTGTGTGAGAGTAGTGTGAGTGTGAGAGTAGTGTGAGAGTAGTGTGAGAGTAGTGTGAGTGTGAGAGTAGTGTGAGTGTGAGAGTAGTGTGAGAGTGTGAGAGTAGTGTGACAGTAGTGTGAGAGTAGTGTGAGAGTAGTGTGAGAGTAGTGTGAGTGTGAGAGTAGTGTGAGAGTAGTGTGAGTGTGAGAGTAGTGTGAGAGTAGTGTGAGTGTGAGAGTAGTGTGAGAGTAGTGTGAGTGTGAGAGTGTGAGAGTAGTGTGAGTGTAGTGTGTGTGTGAGAGTAGTGTGAGTGTGAGAGTAGTGTGAGAGTAGTGTGAGAGTAGTGTGAGTGTGAGAGTAGTGTGAGAGTG
>NC_139589.1:24507619-24557028 GCF_946808225.1 Silurus aristotelis
CTCACACTGACGTCTCCTTTATAATTTATTGCATCATAATATGTTCTTTTGTTTTTCAGGGACTGAATCCAAAATGGCCGCCTGAAAGCACATATATCATAAAAATCATCATATATCAGAGATACGCCTGAGAACAGAGCTGCTATCTAACAAACCGTTTTAACCCTGAGCTGTAAAAAATACACACACACACACACACACACACACACACACACACACACACTTGCACTTGCATTCAACTGCCATGGTTTGATCAGACAGTAAATCCAGAGAAGTGTTTTATTTATGGTGCTGCACTGTGTGTGTGTGTGTGTGTGTGTGTGTGTGTGTGTGTGTGTGTGTGTGTGTGTTGTGTGTGCTGAATTGAAGATAAGCCCCAATACTGCCAAGTCTTCCTGAGCTGCCAGACCCTGGCAACAGCAAAACACACAGAGAGCCTGGGAATACGTGTGCATGTAGCTTCCCAACCTGGGAATATATACGTACATACACACAACACACACACACACACACACACACACACACACACAGGCCACATAAACACCCATGCTTTCATATCGTTCTAACACACATCCGTTTCTTCCTATCCTGGGAATACACACACACACACACACACACACACACACACACACACACACACACACACACACACACACACACACACACATGCTCTTTGACAATAAAAATATCTCTGTATTTGGACAGAGTGGACGTGTTGTGATGTTTATTAATAATAACATTTAATTAGTCCTCAAATTATTCTTTTGTTATTATATATTTGTAATATAAAAATTAGGTATAAGAAATAAAGTGTTCAGAGTAACAAAGTGTTTGAAATGAAGAAGGGTTTAGAATAATGAAGTTTTAGGAATAATGAAGTGTTTCGGAGAAACAGAGTGTTCAGTGTAACGAAGTGTTCGTAATAACGAAGCATTCCGGATTAACAGAGTGTTCGAAGTAACGAAGTGTTCAGACTTACGGACTGTTTGGAATAATGAGAATAAAGTGATATTTTGATCCGTTCAGTTTTGCTCTGTAAACACCAATAACAGCTTGAACTCCTCAATGCTGGAAGTGACCTTGGTAGAAGATGATAATCCACGATTTGGTGTGAGACCTTACACCGTTATAATGCTCTCTGCTTCACCTCAGGACCTTCTTCACCTCCACATCGTGCACCAACATCCTGTAACACCTCACACCTACACCTGCATTATTACTCCGTTATATAAGGAAGTGCTGTTTCATAATCCACTGCTTTGTGTGGTGTGAATTGGTGCTATTTTTACACTCGCCTGTTGTACGGTAATATAAATAGAACATACAGTGTGTACTAAGGTGAAGATGCTGAGACACTGTTTTACACACCTCCACATCTCACCTGTCCGTCTTTACATCGCTGCTCTGAACCCGGATTAGCCTCAGACGGCCGACATTTGTTTGTGTTAGTCAAGAGAGAGAGAGAGAGAGAGAGAGAGAGAGAGAGAGAGAGAGAGAGAGAGAGAAATGTATCCTTGTTTCAATTAGGGCCAGTCACAAAGTGCTGACTTCACCCACCTCTGTTTGGGACGCTGCCAAAAAAACACAACTTGAACGGCTGGAGGCCAAACGTACTTTAGGGATGCTAAGCCACTTCACACACACACACACACACACACACACACACACACACACACACACACACACACACACACACACACACACACACACACACCTCTTTTGCAGTATTTACATCCACCAGTGTCTTTTTACAGATTTGAAGCTGCAACCAATCAGGAACACGCAAGATTTACTCTAAATTCTTCCTTTTTTTTTTTGCCTCTAATCAAAAAAATTTTAAGACAAAAATTCTGATTAAATAAAAATACATAAATATGCAAAATATTATTATATAATTATGCAGGCGAATTAATTTCTTTAACGTTTTTAGTTTTATTTATTATTTGTGATTTATTGAATAATTCTTTATTCCTTTCTTCTTTAATTAATAAAAAAATGCATGCTTTTTGAAATTCATAAAGACTTTGAATTTTCCTTTTTTAACCATTCTCTATTCTATCATTTTTATTTAAAAATGTTAAGACGATTTGAAAAAAAAAAAATAGCAAACAAATAAATAAATAAAACATAAAAAATAATATTAATATGTGGAAATTAATTGAAAGTGTAGCAAATTTAATTATTAATTCATTTACAATTTATTTTTCCATCAATTTTTTTTTTTGGGGTTCATTTGTGTTTTATTTGAAAGATTTATTTTTCTTTAAAGACCTAAGTCTTTTCTTTGTAAAAAAAAATGTTATATAAAATAAATAGAGACTAAAAAAAGAGAAAACAGAACCAGTGAATGAGTGAATAAGAGTGTTTACTTCACTGTGTCTAAGTGATCAGTTCTTCCTCCTCATCGCTCTGAGACGTGAATGTGAGGATTAGATCGATGAACATGTGTAACGTTCACAATAATAATCCGAGTTGCTGTTCTTTTAAATCTCTCTGATTTCTCCGGATTTTTTCTCCTGCTAATCCCTGATAAACATGCAGATGTCTACGCTGACGTCTGGGGTTCGAACAGATCATTCAGGTACAATCTGTAGATATAACTGCAAAACTGTTCAACAAAGTTCCTCGTTAAATTTACTGAAAATGGATAAACCGTTATTTAACCAGTCATGATAAATACATTTACACCACATGCTAACTATCTGACTAGCATGCAGGCAACTCGACTGTTGTTTTTGTTATTGTTATCGTTAGCCGATAACATTTCTGGTGTATTTTTTAAACGGAGCGTTTCTATTGTACAGAGCCAAAACCTTACCTCCTCCCATTGGTGGATGTATCTGATGAGACGTGAGAGGCGGAGCAGACGCAGCAGGCTGAGGATCTTGGTGAAGCGGACGATGCGCAGCGCCCGTGCCGTCTTGTACACCTCTGAGTCGAAGCCCTTCTCCACGATCAGAAAGATATAATCCACGGGAATGGAGGAGAGAAAATCCACCACAAACCAGCTCTTCAAGTAGTTCATCTTAATCACCTTGGGGTCCAAGATGATCTCTGAGCTCTCCTCATTAACGATTCCGGTGCGGAAGTTCATCACCAGGTCCACCAGGAAGATAGTGTCCGAGGCCACGTTGAACACCAGCCAAGTGGTTGTGGTCTGCTCTGAGAAGAACGTTATTCCCACGGGGATAATGATCAGGTTCCCCATCATCATGATGAGCATGATCAGGTCCCAGTAGAACCTGCCAGGGAAATGGAAATAGCAGCTGGTCAGAGATTCGCTCCGCACACACTCTCGCTACACATGCTAATCATGATTTCCTAGGTTTTTTAATGAAAAGAAACTCGGGAGAGTGAGAGTAATGAGAGTATGTTCTCAGCTTCTCGCACACTTCATAGTCTTTCTTCACGATGAAATTGAACCAGATGCTAAAGAGCTTGAGAAAGGCACGCGTTGAAGCTACACAGTTCCCAGGATTAGCACTGACAGCCAAGTATTACCACAAAAAACTTGGAGGGTGTGGCCTATTTGGGATTGTTTACTTTATTTTGTGTAGTTCAGAAGAAAAAAACTTAGAAGCTGGTAATAAGTCTAAAGATAACTATTTAAAAGCACCCATGTCACAGGCTAGGCCTCTTACTATCTTTATTCTCATAATTACATAATTAGTTATGGCAAACAAGCTAACTGTGCTAACTAGCTAGATGGCAGGACTTACTGTAACTAGCTAACTTTAATATACAAAATTCTACTCAATAAAAGAAATTCTAATTCTCACATTAATACTAATTCTTGCTTATTTCTTACTTGCCTATTTGCTATTATTTTATAGTAGACATAGTTACGGTCAGATATAACGTCAATACTGCGATGCTATCTGAATATTTATTTAAATTAGCATTCACATTAACTTTCATAAAAGCTATTAAAATGTTTTAATGCCACTTAAACCATCGTCTTCACAATGCATTAAAGTGTTAGAGACACACGTCCACTTCCTGGTTGAGTCATAACACTTCCAACTAACTGGAACTTCTTCCATCATCATTGTCCTGATTGTGAAAATGGGTTAAACTCTATTTTCTTACACTTAACTTCCCATTTTGATGCTCTTTATTGTGTTGCGAGACTTTGGGAATTTGCTCGATGTGTTCCTTTATTTTTAAACCACTGTGAAACAGAAAGTCCTGAGGAATTTTCCTCAGAGGAATTCATAAAGGTGCCAATAATTATGGAGAGCACAGTATAGAATAAAACCTATTAAAATGAAACTAATGCGTATTTGTAGTACAATTAATTAGCGATTAGCGAGTCGAGTTCCTCCTGTGCGTGACAGTTCTATAAAAGAATCTCTTCTTATCTGTCATCTCTCTCTCTCTGTCTCTCTCTGTCTCTCTCTGTCTCTCTCTCTCTCTCTCTCTCTCTCTCTCTCTCTCTCTCTCTCTATCCCCAAATCCCGACAGACAGACCGGAGCTGTAGATCAAAACACAAAATGTCCGACAGTCTCTATTTTCACCCGCAGCTCTTTTATTAACCTTCGGTTACACCTGGGAATCCCTGCATCATGGAAGAAATTCTGTCTGAAGGGTTTTAAAGGTTTATTATGTTCTATGTATACTGTATATGCCAAGTCACCGATCATAATGTCCTGAACACCTCCTAGCTATCTAGCACAACTAGCACAATTAGCACAACCAGCTCAACTAGCTAGCTATCAAGCTGTAACCACATTGTTACAAGATGATCCAAGCTGCAAAATCTTTACAATTTCTTCTCCAGTTCTTGTGCCTCAAGCCGTTTATCAAAATCCCCGTATTCACCATAGACGTTTCACCACACACAAAACTCCTCCGTGGAGCTCAGTGACGTTATTAGGGAATGTGGACAATCGCTGTCTCACTCTGGACGGAACTGGAACTGGATGTTACTATGGTTGCAGGTGTTTATAGAACGCTGATTCACTTAACAAACACAAACTACCTGTGTGTTCAACTCTCTGAACTCACACCTGAACTCCTTCCAGCCAATCACAATCCACTATTCACACCTAAACTCCTTCCAGCCAATCACAATCCACTATTCACACCTGACCTCCTTCCAGCCAATCACAATCCACTATCCACACCTGAACTCCTTCCAGCCAATCACAATCCACTATTCACACCATAAACTCTTTCCAGCCAATCACAATCCACTATTCACACCTGAACTCCTTCCAGCCAATCACAATCCACTATTCACACCTTAAACTCTTTCCAGCCAATCACAATCCACTATTCACACCTGAACTCCTTCCAGCCAATCACAATCCACTATTCACACCAGAACTCCTTTTAGCCAATCGCAATCCACTATTCACACCTGAACTCCTTTTAGCCAATCGCAATCCACTATTCACACCTGAACTCCTTTTAGCCAATCACAATCCACTATTCACACCTGAACTCCTTTTAGCCAATCACTATTCACACCTGACCTCCTTCCAGCCAATCACAATCCACTATTCACACCTGAACTCCTTTTAGCCAATCACTATTCACACCTGACCTCCTTCCAGCCAATCACAATCCACTATCCACACCTAAACTCCTTCCAGCCAATCACAATCCACTATTCACACCTGAACTCCTTCCAGCCAATCACAAATCACTATTCACACCTGAACTCCTTCCAGCCAATCACAATCCACTATTCACACCTGACCTCCTTCCAGCCAATCACAATCCACTATTCACACCTGAACTCCTTCCAGCCAATCACAATCAAACAGCACAGTATAAAAGAATGAGCATGTATAGTCATTAAAATTGTAGTTACAAGAGATAAATAAACCAATTTTACACACACACACACACACACACACACACACACACACACACACACACACACACACACACACTTGAATAAACTATATATACATTTTGTTGTGCCATACAGGAAGTGGAAAAAGGAGAATGAAACATGATTCCAGGTTTGCAGTTCAAGCAAACATACACAGTATAAACAAGGATAAACACACACACACACACACACACACACACACACACACACACACACACACACACACACACACACACACACGCACATACACACACGCACATACACACACTCAGCAGTCAGCTAGACCTTACATATACATGAACTCATAAATCACACACACAGATTCAAATGTGTATTGATTTTTTAACCTCCTTCATACACACACAAACACTCACACCCACACACACGCTTGATAGCTATGCTAATGTGTCAGGCTAAAGCTAGTCGGCGCAGGGAAATGTCCCAGTCACTGATAAGAGCGTTCATCTTTACAAAAATAGATGCTTTCAGGAACGGTATCTGCTGAGAACCCCGGCAGTGCCTCCGTAACAGATCCGCTCTGAGAAACACAAGCGTCTCGGCCTCGCTTTATAAATATCTCCAGATCATGTTTCTGATCATTGTGCGTCCTTCGCACTAAACCGGGCATCCTGGTTCTCACTCATATCCACCTCAGGTACTTTTCTGCATGTTGGAGGTGTGGTGAAGCAGCAGAGTTCCGCTCGGGTTACGTGTCGGTCTCGCTGAAGCGTGTAAAAAACATGCGCTCGACTGTAACCGAGCTCCAGAAACTCAAACCCTAATTGACAGCCGGTACTTTTCATGACGTCGGCCATGTTTAAGGCTTTCGGTCTGATCGAAGAAGTCAGGAGAGCAGCGAAGGTCACAGGGAGGTGGGAGGGGACAGACGTCTCTTTTCTCTCATCATCTCTGTCGTGTCTTCATGTTTAACATGTGAAACACAGCAACCGGGTTCTAGTTAAGGTTCATCCTTATTGCCAGATCATTTAATAAGAGACTTATTTAGCATGAGGTTAGAAGAAGGTGAATGGAGGAGGAAAAGGAGTGAAAACCTTTAAAGAAAACTGAACGTTACAGTGAGAAAAGCGCTGACACTTAAGACTCCTTTTTATAAATATGAATTAAACGTCTCTTTATTGCGAAATTCTTACAGTTAAAAGCTGCAATTATAGAGAATCAAATCAACACCTTCGAACCAATCACAGTGCAGAACTCGGAGGCGCCGTGCGATTACTGTTTTACACAGGGAACAAGGCAGAGAGATTTTTGGTGCATTAGCATTAATTGTGTGTGCATGTGATTGTCCTGATGGTGCGTTCGCTGCTCCTCAACGTCACCCCGTGTTGCTGAATTCAGGCCAGCGCTCTGCACTGCAGGTGGAAAAACAGAGCGAGACTAATTACAGAGCACCAGAGGGCATCGTTTCGGAAAAAGTGAGACGCATTCGACAAGGACCTTCATCAGACTTTAGGACATGTCTTTGAACCAGGGTTTAGAGAATAAACGAGAGAGAGAGAGAGAGAGAGAGAGAGAGAGAGAGAGAGAGAGAGAGAGAGAGAGAGAGAGAGAGAGAGAGAAAGAAAGAATGAGGGAACGAACAAGACCAAAAAGCATCAATAATGCAAGGAGAAGTTGCAGCCCTCTAAAAATAGACGTTAAACTCGGTTTAGAAATCGAATGTTGTTTGACGCTGAGAATGAAAAGGGGGAAGAGAAGGAATAGATCCAAGAGGAGAAAAAAAAGGAGATACAGGAAAAGGAAGGGAAGGATAATATATAGAGGAAGAAGGGGAGAAAGATTGAAGAGAAGATGAAAGAAATGGATGAGGAGAAAAAAAAAGAAGGGCGAGGAGGACCAAGAAGAGTAGGAGATTAAGGAACAGGTTGAGAAGAATGAGGAGAAGGAAGAGAAAGAAGAGGAAATAAAGGATGAGAAAGAGGAAGAAGAAAAGGAGAAGATGGAAGACGAGGAAAAAAGAGCATTTTGAATACAAATTCTGCGTTTATTTTTTCTTCGTAAACAGCGTCATTTATTCATACGCTTGAGATTGGATCCGAAATCGATTTCTTGCGAAAAATAATCGACAAAAATCTCCAACAGGTTTTAGATTCTCACAAAGCTAAAAAAGTTTCCATCAGGCATCATATTTATAATTCACACAGTCCGTCTCGTTATTTATAAAACATACTTCATAAGAAGTGTGAGAACATACCATGATTTTATATATAGGCTTCTATATTAAAACACAAAAATGTACAATATCCTTAAATATAGCAGATTAACAAACATCTAAAATAATCCACAGTGCTAACAAAGCTAACGAGTAAAATCTGATCCTGTTTTATATTTACAGTATATAAGAGACCGCTGAACAACATCACGACCGACAGACAGACTGAAAGAAAGACAGGCAGATTGAGAGACAGACAGAGGAACAGTCAGGCAGACAGACAGACTTACAAACAGGCAGGCAGAGACACTGGTAGACAAACAGAGAGACAGACAGTTAAACAGAAAGACAGACAGGTGAACAGAGAAACAGGCTGAGACACAGACAGGAAGACAGACAGGTGAATAGAGAGACAAGCAGAAAGACAGACAGGTGAACAGAGAGACAGGCAGAGAGAAGACGGGTAAACACAGAGAGACAGACAGGAAGACAGACAGGTGAACAAAGAGACAGGCAGAGAGACAGATAGGTTAATAGAGAGACAGACAGAGAGACAGGCAGGTGAACATAGAGACAGGCAGAGAGACAAACAGAGAGACAGACAGCTGAATAGAGAGACAGACAGGCAGAGAGACAGGCAGAGAGACAGACAGGTAAACACAGAGAGACAGACAGGGAGACAGGCAGGTGAACATGGAGACAGACAGGTAAACACAGAGAGACAGACAGGGAGACAGGTAGGTGAACAGAGAGACAGGCAGAGAGACATATAGGTGAATAGAGAGACAGACAGAGACACAGACAGGTGAACACAGAGACAGGCATAGAGACAGACAGCTGAATAGAGAGACAGACAGGCAGAGAGACAGGCAGAGAGAGAGACAGGTGAACAGCGAGACAGACAGACAGACAGACAGACAGACAGACAGACAGACAGACAGACAGACAGGCATAAATATGACAGAATTTTAAACAAGACAGATTTTCTGCAGATGATGAATAATGGATTTTATGAAGCGTTCATTAATCTTTAATCCTGCTGTGTATTAAGTGCGATAGCGGGAGATCACGTTTCGGTCGCTGTTTTAAACCCTTTCAGGAAGGACACGTGCTCTGTGCCGTCATTACTCCTCATTTACTAGCTGCTCTTTTCTGTCCTCTATTCACACGGCCCCTCAGCGATAAACGGTCTGCTCACACGAAGGAACGATTAGATTCGTTTTCTAGACCAGCAGCCATGACGGTGTTTCCCAGGTTTATATTAAAACTGCATTACCATTTCTATAGCAACAGCTCGTTTCTAGGGTCTTGTACAACATTTTTATGGAACAGTTTAGGTTATGACTCATAGAAGGAGTCTCCAGTTTCGGTGAAGAACTAACTTTCCCACCATTGTCTTATTTTTATGGGTTCTCGTTTGAAGGTTATCACAACATCATACAAAAGTAACTGTAAATAGATCAAAAGAATGTGATGACTTTGTTTCACGAACAATACGCTGCATATAAGTACACTTTCGTTCAAAGCTGCTGACGAAGCAGTAGCGATACACAGGGGAGCAATGACGCGGCATAAAAACGTAGTTATCAGAGGAGCTTTGTGGTGTCCAAGCGGCATACAGGGCATAACAATCTCACAGATTTAATGGAAAACCTTCTGGAACTGCATGCTTTAAAACCAGGCTCTGACCAAAGAACTTTGGTAGTGTTATGTATGGGAGATGCCACCACAGTATCTCCCAGGTGCTCCAGGTTCTCTGCGTCACGTCATCACCATACGTTACTGACAGCACTTGACTTTTCCAGCCAGATGTAGTTCTTCACCAAACTTTTACCACAAAATTGGAGGCACACAAATCTATAGGATGTGCATGAAATGTTCCCTTCACTGAACTAAAAGATCCAAACCTGTTTCAGCAGGACAATGCTCCTGTGAAAGTACCAAAGACCTACTTTACATGAGTCGAAGTGGAAGATCTCCTGCTATACACTCTATTGATGTATGTGAACGCTGACTGCACCCCAGGCCTCCTCACCTCACATATCTCAGTACCTGACCACAGATATCCAATAATATCCACAAAATCTAGTGGAACATTTTCCCAGAAGATTGGATCTTATTATAACAGCAAATAGAGATCAAATAGAAGCACATACCAATCTCATGCTCACAAATAAAGTTCTTATTAAAGCGGTTATAGCAGTGTTTTCTGATCACTATGCAGGTCATCTGGTGTTCTAAAGTTCTGTAGTATCTTAACCAACTTCTCCTGGCGATGTAATAATATAATGCTAATTAAGCCTGAACACACTATGAGCTCTGATGGCGGTTTTGTATAGCGTCATGAGAGCAGCGCGTTGGCTAGCGGTGTCGTCGATGACAGCATCGTTAGCTTCCACACGCTCCGTCGGTCTTTTGTCATCGTGCTCGTTTGTAGGTCTGATGGATCAGTGTGTTGAAAGCATGAGGGAAACAGAGTCACCTGAGATGGAACAATGTGACGGTATCACAAACCCTTGACTCATTCGTTTAAACACATGGTGCTTTAAATAAACACCATGATGCTGCAGTGTTACGGTGGAGAATTCTGAAGAACGTAGAAGAAACTTCTTCAAATATAATATCCACTATATGGCTGAAGGTTTATTTTTTCACTACATTTATTCACTATTTGCTGTTACATAAGGTCGTATCAGAAAGTTTTGAGACTAATGGTGTAACCGGTGCTGTTCAGACCACGTGTGTTTCCACGTCTGCAATTTCAAACGTGAAATTCCGCATGAAACTGGGTGAATCTGAGACAGAGATGTTCGACGTGAAGTTTGACACGCGGCGGCGCTGCAACAAGTCATTCAAGGCACGTGCGATTCAAGAGCAGAAGAACATCGCCGGAAATCGATGAGAGATCAGGAAAACCTTTGACCCGCTCAAACCCCCCAAAAGTGTGAAAATGACCCTTTGGCATCTGGTGCATGATGAATGTCGGAAAACAATCCACATGATCTCACTTCCGCACCCACGTTTCTCACCAGGTTCAGCTCCTGCAGATCTTCCTGAAGATGAAGATCAAGCTCAAAGGTCGCCATCTTGACATCGTTGTGGAGATCTGGAGCGAATCGCAGAAGGTGCTCGACGCCCTTAGGAAAGAAGATTTCTTGAACAGGTTCCAGAAGAACTCTAGGAGCGCTGTATTGCTGTATAAGGGGATTATTTTAAAAGTGATAGTGTGGAAATGTCGATAAATAATGTCCAAATCCAAATCCAAAACTTTTTGATACCACCTCTTAATCAGCTCCACTCTTTTGGGAAGATGTTCCACAAAATTTTGTGAAGATATTTTGGAGATTCTTTCAGCTCCAAGGGTGTTAGTAGGTACTAATGTAGATGAGGTAGGGAGGTTTTGGGAGCATTCAGCATTCACATTCATCCCAAAACAGTGTTTAATAGGGTTGGAGCTCTATAGCAAAATATCTTCCACATGTTCCAACCCATGCAAAGCAGATCTTCATGGAGCTGGCTTTGTGCACAGGAGCATTGGCACAGGTTTGAATCTCCGAGTTCAAGTGAAAGGAAAATTCCAAAGGCATCTGATACAATTGTGTTTCTGCAACTTTGTGGTACCAGTTTGTTGAAGATACAGTGTAAGATGGTGATACGGTATGGTACCGTAATGTCCATCGTATTCTGAACGCCTCTGAATTATTATGTGTGTGTCCATACAACAGAAATAACGAGCTGACAGACAAATGAAGTGTCGCTAAGCGGGATTGTGATATGTATTTCATCGGAAGGTTGTGTTACATCACGGTGTTATCATCATCATCATCGTTAAGCTCATCCTGTCTCGGGTTATATGACTAATCCAAACTCACCTTGTCTCAGAGGGCTTGACACTGAACTACTGAACGACTGCGCATGAGCACACGAAGCTACAGCTGACAGTACGGCTTTAAACTTAACAACTTTACAACATCTAGTGGCAAAATGCCTCAGAGAAAACCACGTCCTGGTCCACATCGTGACCATCGTGAAGAAACAAACACTAACACTCATAACACACTTAATTTCAACATCATACGTGTTAATTCTGCAGCATTGAATTTAACATTTCATTGCATCGAACACTAAATGCAAAATGAACACTCCAGCTCATCAAACACCTTTGCAAGTGTTTATTTTACACCGTTTAACTAAACACTTCAATACATCAAACACGTATTTAATGCACAATTTTTAATTCTACAAAATTAAACTCAACACTTTAACTCATCAAACATCAATTCAACACTTCAGTGTTTATTCCACCCTAGCACTACACTTTCGTGCCTCAACACTATTAAATTCAACACTTCAAATCATTAAACACTGGTGTAACACAGAAATGATACTTCTACACTATTAAACTCAACACATTTTTTCCATCAAACACCATAATACACATAAGTGTTAATTCTACACTTGCACTAAACTTCTGTGCAAACGACTTAACATTAAACTCAACACTTAAAATCATTTAACACTGAGGCAACACCAAAGTGTTTATTCTACACCATTAAATTAAACATTTCAGCTCATTAAACACTGATTCGACTTTAGTTTCAAAGAATAAACACAGATCCTGAACTCATGATCCTACATCGAGATTTAAAAAAAAAACACTGATATAAAAATGAAGTGTTAATTCTACACAAAGTTCAACACACTAAACAGCGAATCTAAACTTAACACTCTTCAGCTCATGTGTTTGTTCAGTACCGCAGACTTTCAACACTAATGTAAAAAAAAAAACACTGCATGTGTTAATGTGTAGGAAGTTATTTAACACTGAGGTGGAAATTCACTCAATACTGCAGCTCGAACTGATTTAACACCATTCTATACTGGACCACTGGGAAAAAAACACTGGAATTCCAACGATTAAACACCACTAATGCAGTGTAACTGAAACGGCACAGTTCTACGCCAACTATTAGCATATTCATTCATTACGAACTCTGTGTGTTAATTCACTACAGTAACCCGACGCTTGTAGTAATTCAACACCAAGTTACCTCAACACTGTCAGCACTAACTGTACACTCGGCACTGCTGGTGTACCTCCGGCCTTCAGGTGTTCTGATTTACATACTGTATGCATCAGTGGAGGCCGTCAAGGTCAGCAAGACCTTCTCTACTGGCGTAAACTCTGTCAGATTCACTTTCGTCTTTCGGTTGAATAGATGTTTATTCCATGTTTGTATTAAATTATTCCCAATAGCTGATTGTTTTCATTGAATAGAGTTATATCATTTTTATCTAATCAGATTTCAGCAATTATGTTTTCCAGGGTCATCAAAAACTGCCTTGAGGCCTTCAGAATCAACAGCATCTGTAGCTTCAAATACATGACAATGAAGCGGTTGTTTTAACCAATCAGATTGCAAGTTGGCTACTCCTGCATTTTCACGTCCTTTGATTGGATGGTCTGAGAGCTTCACTAGTCACAACTCGCAACCGGCATCTGTAGCAAACTGCACAAGCTCAAATCTATTTATGTGGATTTAATCGCTTTTTTTTATTCCACGACTAAAATAGGAGAAGAAATTAATTTGGTCTCAGTTACACTTACAAGGAAATTTACAAGACGGACTTTTCAAGAAAAGCTGGACATGATGAGAAAAGGTCACCGAAACAGATGTTCCGCTTTTTCATGAACCGTTTATACTTTTGCGTTTTCTTTCCTGTTGCACAAAACCACACAATTTACCTTCATTTCAAATCCACAGGAAAACCGTAAAGCACAGAAGAAATGCAGGGAAAAACCCGGGGTGGTTTGATGAGGTTCAGTTCGATGCTTCTGCTAGATGATGATGTATGCAGGTGGTGCAGTTGTGGCTCAGGTGAAAGGAGACATTCAGTCTCACTGGATGAGATTCCTGTCTGTGATGCAGTGCTTTGTTCTACTGCGCTTCTCTCTAATATTGATGGTTTCTATAGACGTGGCATCATACTGAAGGTCTGGGGTGAGACACATGGCCTGACACTGGTATGCATTTAGTTAAACACTGAAGCCATTCTAATGATTTTCCACAACCCTTTCATAAATAGTGCCAACCCCCCTACACACACACACACACACACACACACACACACACACACACACACACACACACACACACACACACACACACAAATCACCTGGCTTAGCGGGATTAGCGTTAACTACTTGAGGCTCAGTACAGTGGAACGCATCAGTGTTACCCTCGAACTGGGGGCAGTTCCTGAATCTACACCTACAGTGTGAATTAAAAGTACACCGTGTCCCTGTTACCCGCATATATTAGTGTCAGGCTACGCATCTGTTACCTAGCAACCATACCGTAACGCAAATTCTTTCTCAAATTCTTTTTTTACCATTTCTACAGACTTGCAAAGATTCGGAAATCCTAGCTCAGACATCTTTACATTTTACCTCTATAATTACGCTCATGTGACTTGTACTGTAGGTTGTTTTGTGGGCGTGGCTTTCTTTGTATGTAGCTCAGTAGTAACTGTATACAGAGCATCCGGATTACGTTAGACTCTTGAATTTAGTTCTTAGATCAGATTAGCTAAATAGATGCAAAAATTGTACTACACACACTCGCAGCTCTGCTACTGCTATCTGCTCCCTTCTACGGATTATTTTATTTACTCATAACATTATTTTGTGTGTGAAACAGTAAAACGATTACAGACTGCAGGAAGGAATTACAGCTGGGAGTAAAGAATCGCAGGAACGTCAGACCGAGTGAGGAATCCGTCAGATCTGTCACATCTTTAAGGCGTACAGAATTGAGAACATGGGAAAAAATGTTGATTGAATGAAAATGGTCGTCTGTAACCTGGGGGTTGCTAAGATTGTGTGTGTGTGTGTGTGTGTGTGTGTGTGTGTGTGTGTGTGTGTGTGTGTGTGTGTGTGTGTGAGATATGACTGTGTGCATATGACCCTCAGCACTGCAGGTCTGCATTGAAGGTGTTAATCCAACATTAATTTAACTTGGGGGTATGTGGAGGGGTGGGGGGTATGTGTGGGGGTAATTGCACACTCTGCCGTGGTGCTAGTGTAGCACCACGGCACCATGCCTCTCACCATGCCTCCCTCTCCCTCTCTCTTGTTGGTTTGGTTTTGGTTGGTTTGGGTCACTGCAGAATAAAAGATGAGCTGGGCTCGTGCTTTTTTGTCCAATGCATACACAACACACACACACACACACACACACACACACACACACACACACACACACACACACACACACACTTCACCTGCTCACGGTCTCGTTCGCTCTCGCGCGAGGGCGCGCGCACACCGAGTTCACCTTCAAGGCAAGGGCATCTCTGACTCTGAACCGGGCGCGCGCGCCGCGCGGATGATGCGCAAAGAGGAGCGTTCGAGGGCGTGCGCGCGCAAGCTCGAGCGAGCGAGTGTTTACGACCGTGTGCACGCGTGTGTGTGCGTGCGTGCGTGCGTGTGTGTTGTTGACACACCATGGATGCTCATGTATGCGCGTGCCTGCGCGAGGGTAATCAAGGCAAAGGTGACTTTGTTGAGCGAGCGCGCGCGTTCGCCTGCGCCCCAGCGCGCGACTCCCCCAGCATCCACCTTGACGTTCTCACCTGAAGTCGCTGTATGGGTGAATGATCCAATATCCGGCAGTCTGCACGCGCTCCTGCTCCTTCTCCACGGCCTTCTGGCTGCCGAACATGCGCAGGGAGAACTTGTTCACTCCGGGCTGCAGCATCGCGCCGATCTGCCGCTGCATGAAACCGTGCTGCTGGCGGCTCTCGTTCTCGTCGCACAGCCCCACCGCAGCCTCCTCCCGGTCCCGGTCCGTCCGCGTGCCCGCGCTCAACGAGTTACCGTGCTCTTTGGACGCACTGGGACTCACACCACCTCCTCCCCCTCCACCTCCTCCACCGCTTTTCTTTGAGTCTCGCCTCTGCACTGAATTCCCCGCGTCCCCTCTCTCATCCCTCGAGCTCGTCTTGTCCTCCATGACGGCTTGGACCTGGTGTGTGATGATCACTTTCTTCTCTTTGTTTTTTCTTCTTCTTCTTCTTCTTCTTCTTCTTCTTCTTCTTCTTCTTCTTCTTTCTATTCTTCTTCTTCTTTTTTTCCTCTTCTTCTTCCTTTGGTCACGCACAGGAGGAGCGCGCGCGGTGAGGAGCCCCGCCGGAAGCTCCCTCTCGGCTCATTTGATGTGCCTCAGCTCGCGCGCGGCTCCTTTTGCCGATCGGGGCAGCACGCGCACTGACACACCGCGCTGCTGCTGAAACCGGGCAGAGGAACACACACACACACACACACACACACACACACACACACACACACACACACACACACACACACACACTCTCTCTCTCTCTCTCGCTCTCTCGCTCTCTTTTTCTATGTGGCGCCCTCTAACGGAAATCACGTCATTATTTTATTCCATTTCACTTGCAACATCAAATAAACTAAAGCGAACGAAACAGACAGACAGACAGACAGACAGACAGACAGACAGACAGACAGACAGACAGACAGACAGACAGACAGACAGACAGATAGATAGATAGATAGATAGATAGATAGATAGATAGATAGATAGATATACTACACACCAATAAGTAACATTTATAAACAAACGAATAAACTAAAGATCAAACGAATTTAAAATGATGTCCAAATAATAAATAATAAACAAATTAATTAATTAATGCATTTAATTATTAATAAATTATTGTGATCTTAAATGTTATTAATTAAAATGCATTTATTATTAAAGTGATTACAGGATATATATGTTACAATATATTTTAGTCTAAACAAAAAAAGCTGGTATGCATCATCTTTAAAATATAAACAATTTCTTTCTTTCTTTCTTTCTTTCTTTCTTTCTTTCTTTCTTTCTTTCTTTCTTTCTTTCTTTCTTTCTTTCTTTCTTTCTTTTCTTTTTGTTGGAGCTTTGAATGAAATTTGAATGAACTTTCCATATTTGACCTTAAAAAAGTACTCTAATAATTAAATGTATTTGGAAGTAAAATAAGCTACAGTATTTTAATAAGTAGGCAAATAAACAATTTATCTTTTTAATTTTACTGAAATTAATTAAGTATTTCCACAAATAAATTTAGAGGGCAATCAGATTTATTTGATGTGTTTACTAAACCAGGATCGATCAGTTTTTTCTGCAAGGGTGTTTCATCTGAATTGTATTCATAATTGAATGAATTGTTGGTTTGATGGAAATTCTGATGCATTTGATGCACAGTGATTGGTGCTGGTCATATCAGCAGGCGTAGTGAAGACAGAAGTGAATTAGTGGCGACGTAATCGGATTAGAGAGAGATAATAATCTCCGGCTCAACACGTCAGGTTCTTCGTGTTCTGGAAAGTGATCTGCTTAATAACAAACGTGTTTCCGTTTATTTCATATACTTATTAGATTTCGGATTAAAAGGCTGCGAATGAATGTGGCACGTGATTACATTCCGAGTTTATATCATGTACAGGTGATATGTGTATTGTTTTTTCACCAAACCGAAATCTCACATCTTACATGGGTTTCTGCTGAAATCATAAAGATGTCTCGTGGCTCAGCCCAGGATCCTGCACATGCTCAGTACACTCCGTCATTAATCTTCTACACCTGTCATGATTTAAACCCATCAGCCATAAAACTGCCAACAGGTGAAGTGAATAACGGTGATGGTCTCTTTCCAGTGCCACTTAGAAAGGGGTGGGATTTATTTACACAGCTGTTGGTTCTTGAAGTTGATGTGTTGCAGGCAGGAAAAAGTACAAACGTATAGATGACTGGGTCGGGGTGTGTCCAAAACAGCAGATCTTTTAGTGTGTTCTTAACATGCAGAGTTTAATATCCCAAGTACACATTTACTTTTATGCTATTTATCATATCCAGAGCAATGATCCCATTTTAAAATGGTATTAAGGGCCTAGTTAAAGGGCCGCCCATGAGAGCTTGGTGGTTATGGAATTTGATCTCACGACCTTCCAATCCAAAATCCAACACATTAATCGCTGAGCTTAACCTCTGCTACACCTTTAAGGTCAGGGTGTACCATAACTGCAGTGTAATCTCTTTCAGCAGGATAAAGCTCCTTCCTCAACTTAAAAAATGTCCAGGAACAGTTTGAGGAACACGAGTTCATGGCCTCCAAATTCCACAGATCTTCTAACTGATATCCATAGTTAGTGTAGTCTAGTGGCTAGGTTAGTGAAGGCTCTCCTTCCCACAGAAGAGCGAAAGCAATAAGATGCTTTACAAACAAGGGTTAATAAAGGTTCAGCTCATAATGCTCCAGAATGTTCATGCTGTCTTTGGGAAGTCAGTGGTTCATTCTCACATCATTCCTGAAGGTGAACAAAGTGAAAGCACCTGTTGCATTTTAGTCTTGGTTCCATTCCAGTCTTGGTTGTGCTCTGTTTCTTTCTCATTCCGCTCATATGAAGTCTTGCCAAACATTTCCAAGCATTGTGTCTTATCAGCCAGTGTCTGGTTTTCTGTCTCATGTCTGCATTATCAGTTTTGAGTATTGACTTCTATTACAGTATTTGTCATTATGACGGCATAAAAGTTTGAGATCGACTACAAATTGCCTTTGGGAAACAAAAAAAGATGCACTGCAGTGAACTAAATCAAAACACAATTTGGAGTCCACTGTAAACAGCAGGTTCTTCCCTTGCACCTTGTGAAGAACAGACGAAAAGGTTCTGCATTTTCAAAAGAAATCAACTGAATTTTCTTTTTTCTCAAACTTAATTTCAGCTTTTTATTCAGACATCTTTTTAGGCCCCTTTTCTCTTTCTTTGTTGTTGCTTAAGTATATATTTCCTCCTCTCACATCATCATCATCATCATCATCATCATCATCATCATCATCATCATCATCTCACGATGCTCAGCGAAATTTCAGAGAAGTTTGATATCTCCTGCTATTAGAGGTTCAGTAATTAATGCAGTTCTCTTTGTCATTTAAAAGAATTACCATTATTACAGTTCTGTTAATGACCTGATAATCAGCATCAGCATCATCGACTGTATAATTACTGGAAGAAAAGAAAAGCCATGTGAGCAATCAGGATCTACTTAAAAATACAGAACTACAATAATGAATCTGCTTCAGCGGTTAAAAAGCCCATCTGAGTCACCCATTTAATGGAGTTTCATAACCTGGAGGGAATCTTTATTATATATAAGTGACTTTTCCACTCTGATGTGGTTCTTCCCCAAACTGTTACCACAAACTTGGAGGCACACAACTGTATCAGATGTGATTGGATGCTGGAGCATGACATTTTCCTGTCACTTAAATTAGGAGACCCAAACCAGTTCCAGCATGCTAATGCTCCTGTGCACAAAGTCAGCTTCATGAAGTTCTGCTTTCCATGGGATGGAAGATATGAAAATGTTTCTGCTATAGAGCTCCAACCCTATTGAATACCTTTGGGATGAATGTGAATGCTGACTGCACCACAGGCCTCCTCACCTTCTCACCTGCATCACTACCTGACTTTACTGGTTAAGGCTTTGGAGTCGAACTGGACAGTCATGAGTTCAATCTGAGTTTCAGTATGATTTCATTGGAGGTATTTTTTTTTACATTTACACTGTTTTTTTTATGATGAGACGCTGATAGCTCGTGTGAAGCATCTGGAACGGTCAGTTCAGGAGAACTGATTACTAAAGTCACATGGGGTGCGATTGCGATGGGCAGCAATGTGCCAACGTCGGGCAAAGAGGAGACGCGCTGGGGCAGATTATCACCTGATGAAATCCACACTGGTCCACCTGCTCCCTCTATCCAAACCTGTGTGTGTGTGTGTGTGTGTGTGTGTGTGTGTGTGTGTGTGTGTGTGTGTGTGTGTGTGTGTGATCCCTGAATGTCCTCAGCTCATCTTCATTTTCATCCCAATTCAGATTTTGTGAAATCAGAAATGGAGACGATTCTGCGGCGCACAAATAAATTGTGTAGCTGAGAAACTGGACGCTATAGAAAAAGGAACGAGGTCATATTTTACATTTATAGTGCTGTAGTGCACAGTGCTGTTGAGTTCTCTAAACTGATTGGTCGGCAGCTCTGAAAAGATTTCCAGCCGCAAATCACAGGCTTTTGTTTTTATTACTAAACGTTCTAATGCGTTATTGTTGCTATAGAAACAGCTCATTCAGGGGCACATATAACCTGCTAAGATTTTGTATCAGATTTGTACTGGCAGGAATTAACTTCCTATTTATGCCACACCCACTTCAATATTGATTAATTGTCACTGTATTATAATATAATAATAAACAATAAATCATTGTTAATTTCCCTACAGAACCCACATCTTCCCTTTTCCACATTGCAGACATTCCCACTTTATCATTTTCTACAACTTAAGAATGTGCCCACTTTTTGTAAACTTACAAACACCTACTTTTTGATGTCTTTTGATGCCTTAAAGACTTCCTACGTCCTACATTCCCTAACCTTAAAGATACACCCACTTCCCAATGTCTAATCTTTAAGACACGCCCACTTCCCCAGTGTAACTTTAGAACAATAACAGAATGAACAACAGGTAAACGAATGCTACGACTTTCTGTCAGAGACGTAAAAGTAAAACAATTTAGGCCACACCCCCAACAATCAGCAATAGCAGTTCTATGTTTATTACACAAAGCTGTTGTGTTATTGACCTGAACATTCGGTTTATAACTTATATCTTCCTAAACACCATTAATGCTAAGAGCGTCTATATTCCTGACCACAACCACGACCGGATTCCTCCCAAAACTCACTCGGCGTGGCATTAGAGGCAATAAGGCAGATCTCTCCGGGAATTATATAAGCCGTGTTCATAAATGAAGCAGATGTCCTTTTATTTCTGTTTTTATTTCGGGAGGGATTAGTCTGTCTGCCAACTGTTCCTTGGTTGTGTAACTTGGGTTTCAGTACAGAGAACATTGAACACTAAGTCATAAGCCCAGGGTACGTGACTTTATTTGTATATTTTTTTAGTTTTGCCCTCACGTTACGTGTGAGTCTGATGCAAAGGCCGAGGATGTGACACTCGGCACCATGTGATCGACTTCCATCCGGGTTCATCACGTGCCACGTCCTTGAAGATGCGTTTCATCGGTTTTTCTTTTTTCCTTTCTTTTTCTTGTGGTGTGAAATCCAACTCAGATAATTTAATGAAGACATTTCTTTCTTTTATACGTTCAACAGGAGAATATTCCCTTATGGTTTTATTCAATTTCATTTCTACAGTTTTTTTAAATATATATATATTTTTTTCATTCTGAGAAGAAACCCATTCCATTATTCTGAAGGTGAAACTTTAATATGGTTTGTTGATTGAACACATTTCCAGGGACATACTGACAAAAACAGCGCAATACCACGATATAATCCAGTGTGTAATAACTGTATAATAACATTGTAATAACTGTATAATAACATATACTAATTGTAATAACAATATGCTATGAATTATTGTAATGTAATAATGTAAAACCAGTGTAATAAAGTATAGAGCTTGTGTAATAACAGCATAATAACAATGTAATAACAGTGTAATAACAATAAACAGGACTTATGGTAAAAATGGTAATATTTATATTAATGGTATAGTCATAATGTAATAACAATATAATGTATAATAGTTAAGCAGTGGTGTATTAATAAATAAGGTATAGTAACTGTATAATAAAAGAGTAATAACAGTATAATAACTATGTAATACCAGTATTGCATTGGATAATAAATAGTAACAAATAGTAACAGTAATGTATATTAATGGTATAAGTACAATGCGATAGCATAACGTATCAGGGTAATGAATTATATCACATTACAGTAATGGTGTAATAACAGTATAATAACTGTATAATAAAGGTGTAATAATGGTATAATAATTGTGTAATGATGTAATGGTATAAAAAGAGTATAGAAAATGTCTTTATGTGACATTTAAACATTGAGCCTGAGAGAGAAGATCATGTTACAGTGGAGAAGCTTCTCTTTCCTCGAACTCTTTTGCCCGATACAAAACGCCACTTGAGCGCATCCACCGATACAAAGCTGAAATTAGAATCACTGCAGAATTACAGCATCACCTTTCTGCAGAGTCACTCGGCATTTCGATCAACTTCTGATTCATTTAACAAAAAAATCATGTAAAAGGAAATCCTGCATCAGGTTGAGGTTCACACCCTCGTTGTGTCGTGTTCCGATAATTACTGTTATTTACCAAGAAAACTGCGAAAATCTGCAATGTGCATTTGATTATTTATTTATTTGTTTATTTGTTTATTTATGTAGGGATGCAGCGATGGAATGCAGGGATGCAGCGATGGGTGCAGATGCAACGCCTACCGAAACATCAACTCTTTTCCCCCAAACACCACTTAAAACACACATCACACTGGGTAATAAATTGAACACTGCATGTAGTGCGTAATGTGGCGAGGCGTGGCGTAGATTGGCTTGGTGAAGCGTGGCGTAGCGTGGCGTGATGCTGGCGTGGCATAGCATGCTGTGGCGAGGCATGGTGTAGCGTGCTGTGGTGTGATGCTGGCGTGGCATAGCTTGGCGTAGCTTGGCGTGGCGTAGCCTGGTGTGATGTGATGCTAGTGTGGAATGGGGAGGTGTGGCGTAGCGTGCGGTGGCAAGGCATGGCGTAGCCTGGTGTGGTGTGATGCTGGCGTGGCATAGCATGGTGTGGCATTGCTTGGCATGGTGTAGCGTGCTGTGATGTGATGCTGGCGTCTCATGGCGAGGTGTGGTGTAGCGTGCGGTGGCAAAGCATGGCGTAGCCTGGCTTGGTGTGATGCTGGCGTGGCTTGGCGAGGTGTGGTATAGCTTGGCATGGTGTACTGTGCTGTGGTGTGATGCTGGCGTGGCATAGCATGGTGTGGCGTAGCTTGGCATGGTGTAGCGTGCTGTGGTGTGATGCTGGTGTGGCGAGGCGTGGCGTAGCCTGGCGTGCTGTGATGCAGGCACTGCATGCCGTGGCATAATATTCTCTCAGACAGATGTTATCTTTGGTGCTGATTACGCAGATTTGTAATTGAAATCCAGCCAGATGTTGATCTACAATGCTTTTCTGCTCACAAGGGCAGATGGGAAATGTCGTTTCAGGACAGTGTGTGTGTGTGTGTGTGTGTGTGTGTGTGTGTGTGTGTGTGTGTGTGTGTGTGTGTGTGTGTGTGTGTGTGTGTGTGTGTGTGTGTTTTAAATAAAAATTTCTCAACCACATTTACCTTACATTAATTTTCCTTTCTATTTTATCATGCCTTTCTCCTTCTCTCTCTCTCTCTCTCTCTCTCTCTCTCTCTCTCTCTCTCTCTCTCTCTCTCTCTCTCTCTCTTCATTCCATTCAGTCACTCTCTTCTATAATATCTTTTCATCTATGTCTTTGTCTCTCTTTATTTCTTTCTCTCTCTCCCTCCCTCTCTATCTCTTTTCATCTCCATCTTTCGACCTTTCCCCCCTCTTTCTCTTTATATATGCCCCCATCTGTATCTCGGTCTCCTTTTCTCTCTCTCCTTTCATAGTTCTACCATCTGTTTTCTCCCTCTCTCCCTCTGATTCCCTCCTTTCTTTTAATTTTCATCCCATCAGCTTTTATCTCTCTTCCATTCTCTCTTTCTCTTTCTGAATCTCTCTGACCCTCTGCCTTTTACATCTCTCTCTCATTGTTTCTTTCTCTCTCTCTCTCTCTCTCTCTCTCTCTCTCTCTCTCTCCCTCTCTCTCTCTCTCTCTCTCTCTCTCTCTCTCTCTCTCTCTCTCTATACACCCCTCCCTTCTTCCTCCCGGGGAGACGGAACGCTGCCTCAGCACAGCTGAAAGGTTGAATATGAGAATAAATCAGGACACTTGCCGCTGTAGCGCTCGCTATCACACGAGTTGCCCTTTTACTTTTACACATGCACACACACACACACACACACACACACACACACACACACACACACACACACACACACACACACACACACACACATACACACACATACACACACATACACACACATTACACTTGATCATAAGTTTCACACAGAGCTCAGACACACTGCTGAGAGGTTGATTACGTGTCTCAAGCAGCCTGGAACAGTCAGTGTAGGTTATTTTCTGAAGTGTTATAGCAGATGTACAGTCACAAAATACATAAAATAAAATAAAATAAAATAAAATAAAATAAAATAAAATAAAATAAAATAAAATAAATTTCTAAAAATATTATTCATTTATAAACATTGTTTCATGCAGCCGATCTTTCTGCGTGTCATTTAGATTGGATTTGATCTGTGACTGACTCGGACACTCACCTTTTTCAGCCGTGCCTCCTGACCTCCGTAAGACAATCTCAGTCATTACTTTTAATTGCTGAGGAATTATTCATCACACTGTACGCTGGAGTCTAATCTCTACAACTCTATTTCAATCACCAGGTTAGTTCCTGACTGTCTGATCAAATACACACTGTAGCCCAAAAGCATTGAAACACCTGACTTTCTTACTCAGATGTGGTTCTTTCCCAAATAGAAAAAATCTCCAGTCCTATTGAACACATTGGGATGAATGTGAAAGCTGACTGCACCCCAGGCCTCCTCACTTCATCTCACCTACATCAGTACCTGACTTTACTAACACCCTTGAAGCTCAAATCTCCACAAAATCTCATGGAACATCTTCCCAGGAGAGTGGAGGATATTATATATTATATATAAATATGTACCCTCTATTTTCTGCTTTTTCAGGAGCATCAGAAGCAGAGCTGTGACACGGGACTTCTGGGTGAACTGTCATCCATCAATGAGATCATCTTCTGAGATACGTTTCACTCCTAAACCAGGATTTCAACAAGGTGCTGAAATATTCAGCAACTGACCTGGAGATTCTAAACACTTCTCTCTCTCTCTCTCTCTCTCTCTCTCTCTCTCTCTCTCTCTCTCTCTCTCTCTCTCTCTCTTATCAATAATGCATGTAGTTGGTGACAAGGTCAGGTGCAGTTTTTAAGTAACATAGCCCTGACGTTACTACTAATGTAGAAGCCACACTTCATGTACATGTATGAATTTTGTTCTAATTGTAAACATATTTAATCAATTCCAGATGTTTTTCTTTCTAGAGTTAACATTTGCTTTTAACACAAAGATTAGAGATAAAATAAAACCCATAAAATGCAAATATTTTGAAAGATATTTTAGGAAAATCATCATTACCACCAACACCACCAACACCACCACTAGCATAAAAATCATCATCATAATCACCATCATGTCACCAACTTCTTCTTCATCATCATCATCATCATCATCGTTGTCGTCATCATCATCGTTGTCGTCGTCATCATCATCATCATCATTGTCATCATCATCATCGTCATCATTGTCATCATCATCATCGTCATCATTGTCATCATCATCATCATCATCATCACTATCATCATCATCATCATCGTCATCATTGTCATCATTATCATCATCATCATCATCATCACTATCATCATCATTGTTATCATCATCATCATCACTATCATCATCATCATTATCATCACTATCATTATCATTATTTTGTCATCATCACCATTATAATCACCACCACCATCATCATCATCATCCTCTTCATCACATCATTGTGACTATCTTGTACACTACACTTGTTCAAAGAAGATTAATTGTAGCTCCATGAACTGAATGTATTGACAGGAACTGTACTGAATTTGTCCTTGAGGACCTTCACCATGATTATAAAACAAATTACACTTTGTCTGAATGACACCAGGGATCAGAAGGAAAAATGATTGCAGAAGTAAACGCTAGCCTGGGAATGGTACACCAACGAGCCGGAGTAATGAAATGATTGAGTGGTGAAACCCAAACACTGTAGTACTGAAGACTCTCTGGTTTCACCCAATACGTGTTACTGGGTCCAATGCATTTGTTGAGCAGAGTCTCATGATTCTGTTTAATTTTCATGAAAGATCCAACAGCAGTTTTTCGTGAATACGCTGAGGACCCAGCAGGAGGTATGTTCTTAATTACACTCAGTTCCTGCACCAGATTTCCATATTGTAGCATTTAATGTTACTTTTCCATCGTTAACCTTTAGACAGAACCCCAGTGTGTCAGGATGGAATGCGTAAGTGTTAACGTGAAGTCGGCAAAATCTCAACTCCATTACTCATTCATGGTGTGTGTGTAACTTTACGCCACTTATCTCCGGTTTAAGTGCAGTGAGACGGACAAAGGTGTCCTCTTCATGTCCTCGTAAACTGAAGTGGAGAGAAACTCTGGCACACGATGACACACTCGTCTGTCAGCAGAGTCACGTCTACGTCATGATGAGGTTCACTCATGAGATCTCAGGTGAACTCTCAATCGCCTCGAGTTATGTGTGTGTGTGTGTGTGTGTGTGTGTGTGTGTGTGTGTGTGTGTGTGTGTGTGTGTGTGTGTGTGTGTGTGTGTGTGTGTGTGTGTGAGGGACTGCCCTATCTCAGAGATCCCAGAGATTTAATCGTCACACAACGCTATTAACTACTTTACAGACAATCACACAGAAATAAACTAAATTTGAGTTTTAATGATTATTATCATTATCAACACCACCACCACCATCAACACCACTGCCACCATTATAATTTTTATCATCATCATCATCACCATCACCACTACTACCACCACCACCACTACCATCATCATCATCATCATCATCACCACCACAACCACTATCATCATCACCATCATCATCATCATCATCATCACCATCATCATCACCACCACCACTATAATTATCACCATTATCATCATCATCATCATCATCATCATCATCATCATCATAACCACCACCATCATTATCATCATCATCATTATCATCGTCACCACCACATTCACCACCTTCACCACCACCACCACCACCATCATCATCATCATCATCATCATCATCATCATCATCATCATCATCATCATAACCACCACCATCATTATCATCATCATCATTATCATCGTCACCACCACATTCACCACCTTCACTACCACCACCACCACCACCACCATCATCATCATCATCATCATCATCATCATCATCATCATCATCATCATAATGATTATTCTCATTATCAACACCACCACCACCATCAACACCACTGCCACCACTATAATTTTTATCATCATCATCACCATCACCACTACTACCACCACCACCACTACCATCATCATCATCATCACCACCACAACCACTATCATCATCACCATCATCATCATCATCATCACCACCATCACCACCACCACCACCACCATCATCATTATCACCACCACCACTATAATTATCACCATTATCATCATTATCATCATCATCATTACCCCCACCATCATTATCATCATCATTATTATCATCGTCACCACCACCTTCACCACCTTCACCACCACCATCATTATCATCCTCATCATCATCATCATCATCATCATAATGATTATTCTCATTATCAACACCACCACCACCATCAACACCACTGCCACCACCACCATCATCATCACCGCAACCACCACCATCATCACCATTATTATCATCATCATCATCATCCTCATCATCATCCTCATCATCATCACCACCATCACCACCACCACCATCATTATCATTACCACCACCACCATTATCATCATCACCACAACCACTATCAGTATCACCATTACCATCATCATCATCATCATCATCATTATCCATCAGAATCATCATCATCATCATCATCACAGATCTGTAAAAAAGTGTAAGCTCTTATTGAGCAGAATAATTTGCTCGTTTTCATGCAGGACGTCTGTACAGACTGAAATGTTCCTAATGCGCTCGATAAACTGCAATATTTTAATAAATACCAGCCGCCAGCGCAGCGTGAGAGATGGATATGCTGTTATCTCCACGGGAAAAAACAGAATGGAGGCATTTTTCTTTATTCTCCCCACCTGCAGGCTCGTTTCCCTCCATCCTCTGTGATATTGGGTTTCATAACCACGAGACTGTAATGATGCACATGAATCTCTGTCAGTGCAGCGATCACGCCTGAAACCCCCAACACACAGGTCATGCTCATTCTCATAGGATGCTAAAGGACACACTTTAGGAGAGGGAGACAATGGTAGGTCCCTCTTCATTCTTTTCTCTTTCTCTCTCTTTCTCACACACACACACACACACACACACACACACACACACACACACACACACACACACACACACACACACACACACACACACACACACACACTGATAGCACTTTAAATAATGGGAGCTCATCAGCATTTAATTCATTAGCGCAGTGCAATTATAGTCGGGAAGCGCGTTTCTTCCTGCGTAGGCCGGATTTGATGGTGTGACGGAGGCTCTGGAGTGTAGCGAACCTCACTGTATTTATCATACATGACTGTAATTGGCTGTAATTATCTACTGGTAATTGTTCTAGGGGGTTTTGGTTGACATCTCCTCTTTGGGATTCACCTCTATTCTGGCCACTCTGAACGCTTTACACATAGCTTTGGGCTTGCATCATCTGCATCCAGCTGGAATAGGAGCTGTGTCTTTCTTGGGTGAAGTTACATTCACTGAGGGTTTAAGGTCTAAGGTACAGATGTAGGACTTTGTGTTGTTCTTGGGATCCTTGTTCCTGACCCCCTCAAGGCCAAGTCCTGACACAATCTCTGCAAGTTTTAGCTTTGACACTGAAAGTCTGGACTACAACTTGTGACTTGCGACTGGACAATACTTTCTTTAAACTATTCAAGATGGCTGCTGCACATAACCTGGGGTCTTCTGGAGTTTGTCTTTTCTCAGAATGGTGGCAAGTTTTGAATAGAGATTGATGGATCTTGTCTGCTCATAATAACAAGGAAATCCTTTTACCACAAACTTGCCAGAATTCACATTGGGAGACCATTAAAACAAAATTGGTTGTGACGTTGAGAAAGTCTCTACAAAAAGACATTCCAACATCACCAACATCACCACAAGTTGTTTGGAAGGTTTCAAGAAAAAAAAAGCATGTCAGTTTGCAGACACTCCTGAACTGATTGAGGTTCTATGATTGGATTGAACCACAATAGGGATTTTTGGCAATAAACACCAGAGGTGGGTTTGGTGACCACAGAGATGAAGGTTCAGCTGCAAATCCAGTAGTGGTGATGGAGAAACATAAAAACATGCAGATCAAATTGCCTTTTTATCTTCAGCTCACTTTCAAGAACGTGCCATTAAATGATCTTCATCAAAAAGGTGTTGCGGACCAAATGATCTTTCCCCTGTGGTCTGTTTTACCAGGAAAAAAGTTGCTAAAGCTACAACCAAACCCTCTTATAGGTTCGTTCTTTGGAGACAACCTTCTTCCAAAGAATAAAGCTTGAGAAGAAACCAGAATGTCCTCCAATTCAGCCCAGGGTTCAGGTCTTCTTATTCTCAAACAAAAGATATGAGGTTCTTCATGTACCTTCATGGCCTTTTCCAGTCTTGTGTAACTCACTCTCTTTTTCTACATGGTGTTACTTATTTCCTGAGGGAAATGCAGACCTGACATCTTTCTTATTATATAACTCTGACAAGCTTCTTATCGGCTCTCCCCTCTCACCACATCTCTCTCCATAGGAGGTCTGACAGATACAAGACACCCTGTTTTCCTCTCCCTCTCTCTCTCTCTCTCTCTCTCTCTCTCTCTCTCTCTCTCTCTCTCTCTCTCTCTCTCTCTCTCTCTCTCTCTCTTTCTCTCTCCCCAGCCTCTCTCTCTCTATCCGCAGTGCGGGACAGAAGCTGGTAAAGAGGGATGGATGGGAAATGGATGGATGGATGGACGCATGGATGACTTTCACCTCTGGATCTTTGCTGCAGGAAGTCGTTTTCCTGCAGTGTTTGAAGTCTGAAAGATGACCAGATTTTCCCTTTTTCAAGAAAAATACATGACGATCAGGAATCTGTTGATTTCTTGTTGCTAGTTTTTATTTTAAATTATTTTTTTTGTTGTTTTTTGACTTCAGCTTGTGTGTTTTAATTATAATTAGTGTTTTATCTCTGATTACAGCATCTGTGTCTGATTACATATACAAAATTCCCCAAACCCCTTCTGTTTATATATCGCTCAAAAGATACGGCTTTCCTACATTTGCTCTTGAACAATCTAACTAGCAGAGACATAAACCACACACACACACACACACACACACACACACACACACACACACACACACACACACACACACGCTTTAACAGAATCAGGCCTATGAAGCCGGAACGAAATTTCTGCCGTTTGAAGCGATAATTAGTTCCTTTGTGTGTCTTTAAGACATTGATTACACATTGAGTTTAACATCTCAGCACTAATTCAACTCGACACGTCGCACGTATAGAAAAAGGAGGTGAAATAAACACCGCGTGAATGCAGCTCGAGTCAGGCGTACTCTCTGGGAGTGACGTTGATTACGTACGTACATTACGAATAATTAATCTGTTTGAATTTCACAATCAAATCCTGTTGATTTATTATTTATCATTTCTTTTTAAACTACAAATTAATACATTTTAATTACACAATATGGACAAAAGTATTGGGACACTGGACCTTTCCAGCCACATTTGGTTCTCCAAACCTGTTCCAGCATGACAAAGACTGGAGTGGAAGATCTCCTGCTATAGAGGCCTCTTTACCTCACCTACATCAGTACCTGACTTTACTTAACAACACAACTAGTGGCTGAATGGACCTCCACAATTTAACATTAAAATCTAGTTGAACATCTTCAGGGACGAGTGGAGTTTTTATTGAAGAACGGGATAAACCAACAGAAGTACATACCAATCTTATGGTCAGGTGGCCACAAAAACTTTTGTATTGTCCATAGTGTGTGTGTGTGTGTGTGTGTGTGTGTGTGTGTGTGTGTGTGTGTGTGTGTGTGTGTGTGTGTGTGGGATTGCAGTGGAGTGTAAGTAAGCTTTGCATGCCGGTCAGGTTACGCTTTTGGCTTGGAACTCGACACTTCACTGAAATACAACACACAGCACCTTCACATCTTTCAGAAACACACATACACTCACACACACACCGATACACACACACACACAAACACACAGATACAAACCACACATATGCACAGGTCACTCTTAAATTGCAGCAACCCAAATTTAACTTTCAAATTATAAATGAAATCTTTTCCAAAATTATTTTCTGTGTAAATAAATCACTTTTTTAACATTTTGGAAAACCAAAAGATAATAAATCGGTTTAAAAATCATTATAATATTATGATCAGGTTTGTAATTAGTAATATATACTATATATATACACACACAGTATATTATATATCATCCTGCAGACAAACACTTTTTAGCTGCACATGTTCACACAGGGAAATTTGATCGACATTATTCTCATTCGACTTTAAAGCCCTTATTCAGATTTTACTGAATCACTCACAGCAGTAAAAAAAAGGGTAAATATGACTCTGTGTGTGTGTGTGTGTGTGTGTGTGTGTGTGTGTGTGTGTGTGTGTGTGTGTGTGTGTGTGTGTGTGTGTGTGTGTGAGTAACAGTCAATGAATGACCAGTAATAAGGTCTGATTGCATGAGACCGTCTCCCAGATGAACAACCTCATACACACACACGTTGAAATGAATCCCATCATCCGGCATCATAATTGTGACACACACTGTTACCATGGAGACAGGGATGAAATCCTTAGAGTGTGGTGAAGGAGGGGACAGAGACAGGAAGAATGTGTGTGTGTGTGTGTGTGTGTGTGTGTGTGTGTGTGTGTGTGTGTGTGTGTGTGTGTGTGTGAGAGAGAGAGAGAGAGAGAGAGAGAGAGAGAGAGAGAGAGACTGTGTTGCCAGGAAAGACTCTGTGAATGGAAATAGGGCATAGTGTACATGTGTGTGGGTGTGTATGTGTGTGTGTGTGTGTGTGTGTGTGTGTGTGTGTGTGTGTGTGTGTGTGTGTGTGTGTGTGTGTGTGTGGGTGGGTGTGTGTCTTGCTAAGTTTATTTTGTTGAGTGTGCAGATTTAGCAATTACGCACATGCGAGACAACGGCATCACCTGATTAACGACACGGTTGGAGAAGCAGCGGCAGATACATCACAGTGCGTCCCCACAGCGCAGTTTATAATGAATGAAATGGAAAAAAAGATTTGGGTTGTCAGAAACAAATGATACAAAAAATGTGTGAGAAACTTGTGGAACTACGACGTCCATGTCGCAGATGAGATTCCTGTGTTTCTAGTTTGTTCTCGTGTTCTTGTGATGCTTTCATACGTCCAGGACACTTAGACGGCTGATGAGACGCATGTCTGAAGCTCTATCACTCATCATGAGATCACAGCGATGGAGGACAAAGCGGCTCACAATTGATTGGGTTGCATTTTTTCGTCCCAGGAATTACAGCATAAACATTCCTCATGTGTGTATGACCCCAAAATATCCAGATGGAATATTTTCTGCTCGAACCCCAGCAGTGGCTGCTGTGTAGCTAAGCTTTAATACCACGTTTGCTTTGTGTAACAGATTGTACTGTAACACACCAACAATAAAAAAGAAAAGGAAACAGAAATAGAAATAATAAAACTCATTTTCCTCAATTCATCTGTATAATGAGTCATTTATATATATATAAAGTATGTATATGTATATTTATTTATTATATTTATATATTATTGTATTATATTATTATAACTTTTTTTTAAGTGAAAAAAAACTCTATTATTTATTATTACACAATAATTTGCTTTATTTATTTGATTGCTTAATTTATTGATTACTTCTATATTAATAAAGTAAAACTACAAAACTTTATGGTCATACTGCTTTCGAACATGTATTTCTTCAGAAGTTTTCTCCTCTTTGGATTCATAAAAGTGACATACTGCAGCTTTACGTTCAGATTTTGCATTCAGGACAGAAAAGGTTTTGCATCTGTGCTGTTTGTTTTTTTTTGCGTGTGTGTGTGTGTGTGTGTGTGTGTGTGTGTGTGTGTGTCATTGTGTTTTTTATTTGCATAAAGATCAACTTTTTCACTTAAACCTTTACCTCTCTAATCCCTGTCAGCAGCTGCTTTGCCTCCTGTACATCATTATATTCAAGGAAAGTGAGGAGAAACGTGAAGAAGAGAGACAGAGGAAGAAAGAGAGAGAAAAAGGAAGAAAGAGAGACAATTTGTAATTAGAACAAGAAGAGAAATCTCTTTTTGTCTGTTTTTGCTGCCGATTTTCTGCATAATGTTCACGTTTACTGTAATTTACTCTCACAGAACCAGTAAACCCCCCCCCCACCTCTCTTTCTCTCTCTTTCTCTCTATCTGTTTTTGTTTTTATATTTCTATCTGTCTCTGTCTCTATATCTCTATCTGTCTCTGTCTCTATATCTCTATCTGTCTCTGTCTCTATATCTCTATCTGTCTCTGTCTCTATATCTCTATCTGTCTCTGTCTCTATATCTCTATCTGTCTCTGTCTCTATATTTCTATCTGTCTCTGTCTCTATATCTCTATCTGTCTCTGTCTCTATATCTCTATCTGTCTCTGTCTCTATATCTCTATCTGTCTCTGTCTCTATATCTCTATCTGTCTCTGTCTCTATATTTCTATCTGTCTCTGTCTCTATATCTCTATCTGTCTCTGTCTCTATATCTCTATCTGTCTCTGTCTCTATATTTCTATCTGTCTCTGTCTCTATATTTCTATCTGTCTCTGTCTCTATATTTCTATCTGTCTCTGTCTCTATATCTCTATCTGTCTCTGTCTCTATATTTATATCTGTCTCTGTCTCTATATCTCTATCTGTCTCTGTCTCTATATCTCTATCTGTCTCTGTCTCTATATCTCTATCTGTCTCTGTCTCTATATTTCTATCTGTCTCTGTCTCTATATCTCTATCTGTCTCTGTCTCTATATCTCTATCTGTCTCTGTCTCTATATCTCTATCTGTCTCTGTCTCTATATTTCTATCTGTCTCTGTCTCTATATTTCTATCTGTCTCTGTCTCTATATCTCTATCTGTCTCTGTCTCTATATTTCTATCTGTCTCTGTCTCTATATCTCTATCTGTCTCTGTCTCTATATTTCTATCTGTCTCTGTCTCTATATCTCTATCTGTCTCTGTCTCTATATTTATATCTGTCTCTGTCTCTATATCTCTATCTGTCTCTGTCTCTATATCTCTATCTGTCTCTGTCTCTATATCTCTATCTGTCTCTGTCTCTATATTTCTATCTGTCTCTGTCTCTATATCTCTATCTGTCTCTGTCTCTATATCTCTATCTGTCTCTGTCTCTATATCTCTATCTGTCTCTGTCTCTATATTTCTATCTGTCTCTGTCTCTATATCTCTATCTGTCTCTGTCTCTATATTTCTATCTGTCTCTGTCTCTATATCTCTATCTGTCTCTGTCTCTATATTTCTATCTGTCTCTGTCTCTATATCTCTATCTGTCTCTGTCTCTATATTTATATCTTCTCTGTCTCTATATCTCTATCTGTCTCTGTCTCTATATTTATATCTGTCTCTGTCTCTATTTACTTCTGCTTCACTTTAAACAGCTAAAGACATACAAACAGAGAAGGACAGATAAGAAGGAAAGAATAAAGAAAAGGAAATATAGAAATCGAGGGGATGGAGACAGAGAGAGATTGAAACTCACGTGCCTTATCAGACTTAGTTTCACCTTTAACTCAACATGTTTTAACGTTAATGTGAAAAGTCGAGACGCCAATGCAGGATGCAAGAAGGGGGCGGAGCTTCAGGAATGTCATAATATTATATACACTCTGTATAGAAATTCTGTAAATTCCATTTTTTTTGTATATAATTTTTTTGTATAATTACATTTTTCAAACTTTATTTCTATTTCTGTAGATTCTATTTTTATTTTTATAATTCTATTTTTATTATTTAACTATTTTTTTCAATTATTTTCTATTCTGTACATTTTTTTTCTGTATCAATTCCTATTATTATAATTATTTTTTATTATATTAATTTATTTATTTCTGTATTTTTAATACAAATGTTTTTTTTATTTTATTTTATTGCACTTTATTTGAATGCTGTTATCTACATTTCTATATTTTCATTTAATTTGTATTATTTATAATTCAGAATTTTTTTATTTTTGTTTTATTTAATGAGATGTATAAAGCTCGTTCTGTCTGATTATTCGTCTAGGGAAATATGGCAAAAAACTGATCTGAAGGTCTTGAGTTCAAATCCCGGCACCACCAAACTGAGACTACCGGGCCCTTGAGCAAGACCCTTAACCCTCACCTGCTCCGGTATAAGTGGCTCTGATCTGCTGTGAAACACACTGCAGTGTCAAAAATACCTTCCATTTCATTAAAAATGTGTGTGTTCATGGTTAGTGTTTATGACCTTCCTATTTTAATGACACCACACACACACACACACACACACACACACACACACACACACACACACACACACACACACACACACACACACACAAACACATGCCTTTAATATGATGTACAGTATAATCAGGATGAAGTGTATAATCCGCAGGTCAAACACACACACACACACACACACACACACACACACACACACACACACACACACACACACACACACACACGCACACAGGAGGGCAGCTGGAAATGACCAGATGTTCATTATTACTAAGAATACCTAAATAAATCCGGATTTCAGTATCATTAGTTTAAAAGAGATGTATATTTTTCATTATTTATTTCTTTTCAGCTCAGATTCACTAAAACCCCACATTTAAAATCCCATCAGATTTTGGTTGTGCTTATTTAATCACAGATGATGTGGCATGGGGTCGCCAACTGGCGCCGCCGGTCCGAATCCAGACCGCAGGAGGCATCCAGCCGGACCACCAAACCTTTTTACATAATGAAATAAATAACTGGCGAACGCTGTTTTCTAATTCAGATAAATGTTTCTTGCACTTTATCATTTTTCCAACACTGCCACTGTATTTTTGCCTGATTGTGTTGCTGAATGATGAATGATATTGCTGATGATATTTTCCCAATGCAACGTGAAGCATAGATGACAGCAGTGTTAAACTTTACATACATTCAGTTAGGAAGAGTGTGAATACGTGTGAAGGTAAAATGTGATCAGCAGTAAGTTATGTGTTTATTAGTCTGAGGATTTTTATTCACTTCTCTTTTGGAAATAAAAACCAGTCATTAGTGTTACTCAAGTCGGTGACTCTCAGTGTCGGTCTCAGGCCCGGATAAATGTGAAGGTTTGTGTTATGAAGGACATCAAGCCTAAAACGTGCCAAATCAAATATGCGGATCACAAATCAGAATTTCAGAGCGGATCGGTCGAGGCCCGGGTAACCAACGACCACCACAGGTATCGTTAACTAACAGGGTACTGGTGGAAATTGTGCTACTGTTGGCTAAAGGAGGAGAAGGAGAGGAGGAAGACGTCTACAGAGACAGCAGAAAGAGGAGAAGTGGAGGTTCGGGTTGGTACTTTAAATGTTGGTACTGGATGTTGGAAGGTGGAGGAGTTCAGGTACCTGGGGTCAACAGTGTAAAGAAATGGAGAGTGTGTTAGAGAAGTGAAGAAAAGAGTGCAGGCAGGGTGGAGTGGGTGGAGAAGAGTGATAGCAGGAGTGATTTGTGATAGAAGAGTATCTGTGAGAGTGAAAGGGAAAGTTTATAGGACTGTGGTGAGACCTGAGATGTTGTATGGATTAGAGACAGTGGCATTGAGTAAAAGACAGGAGGTGGAGCTGGAGGTAGCAGAGCTGAAGATGTTAAGGTTTTCGTTGGGAGTGACGACGATGGACAGGATTAGAAATGAGTTTATTAGAGGGACAGCGCATGTAGGACGTTTTGGAGACAAGGTGAGGGAGGTGAGATTGAGATGGTTTGGACATGTGCAGAGGAGGGACATGAGGTATATCAGTAGGAGAATGTTGAGGATGGAGCCACCAGGAAGGAGGAAAAGAGGAAGACCAAGGAGGAGGTTTATGGATGTGGTGAGGGAAGACAAGCAGGTAGTTGGTGTGAAAGTTGCAGATGTAGAGGACAGAGGGGTATGGAGACGGATGATCTTCTGTGAAGACCCCTAATGGGAGAAGCCAAAAGAAGAAGAAGAAGAAGAAGAAGAAGAAGAAGAAGAAGAAGAGGAAGAAGAAGAAGGAGAAGAAGTAGAAGAAGAAGAAGAAGAAGACCCTTTTGGAAATTTTGTGTGTGTGAAAGTATGGAGTGTGTTTAATGCCCAAAGCATAGATATGGCTGTGTGTGTGTGTGTGTGTGTGTGTGTGTGTGTGTGTGTGTGTGTGTGTGTGTGTGTGTGTGTGTGTGTGTGTGTGTGTGGTAAAGATCAGAATCACTATTAGTGCACTATGTTTGGGATGTTGATGTCTGTTTTGGAGCTTTATTCGATAAAAGCATTTATTGTCACTCGTTTTTTTTTTCTCTTCTTTTCGTCTTTTTCTTGAGCGTGTTTACGTTACAGACGATCGATGGAATGTCGCGTGACGTGAAGTTTAAATTTTTAACTCAGTAACCAGTTCAGGCTTCCGATCAATAAGACACCTTGCCTGTGGTGGTGGTTAATAATTCAGACGTTGTGTTGTTTAGTGTAGTGTAATGTAGTGTTGTGTTGTGTTGTGTTGTGTTGTTTAGTGTTGTGTTAAATAGTGTAGTGTTGTGTTGTGTAGTGAAGTGTAGTGTTGTGTAGTGTTGTGTTGTGTGGTGTTGTGTAGTGTTGTGTAGTGTTGTGTGGTGTAGTGTTGTGTTGTGTTGTGTAGTGAAGTGTAGTGTTGTGTAGTGTTGTGTGTGTGTTTTTACAAACAAATTATGTGCTTCAACTTTAGTGACCCCTCTGCAGTACCACCGCAGACCCACTAGGGGTCTCCAGGGGCTTTATGTCATGACTGATCCTGCGCTCTGTCCCCAGTTTCCTCACATCACTGGGAAATACTGTACGTAGAAATAATAATTTTCCTGTGGATCAATAAAGTGTTCTAATATTTAAAAAAATGACATGATATCTTAAGTACATAAGAACAGAGACTGAAAGGGTTAGAAGAGGAGAGAAAGAGAAAACGAGAGACCTGAAAAATAAAAAATAAAAAATAAAAAGTGAAAATGCACCACAACAGCAATAGAGGGCGCTAACGTACACTGCAGCTGCACAGTAGGTGAGTCCCTGAAGTCTGCTGCTAAAGTTCATGTAACTTTGTGGTGACAAAACAATCCTGCGTGAATGTAAATGATTTCTCTAGACAGACAGAATGTTTTCTCCTGGTTCATTCTGCAAATCAATCAATCAATCAATCAATTAATCAATATTTTTTTATAGAATTTGTGCAATCTAATATCCACACTTTCTTTTGCTCATTACAGGAAATCCATCATCATCAAACAGACCAGAGACTGACATTTTAATTTGGACTGGTGAACTTTTAGTGCGTACGCACACACACACACACACACACACACACACACACACACACACACACACACACACACACACACACACACACACACACACACACACACACACACACAGCTGGTAGCCCCCCTGAGGCTAATCACTTTCTCCGTAACATTAAGATGTGACATTTAAGGAAATGTGACACACCATCAGGCATTAAAGCAGTACACACACACACACACACACACACACACACACACACACACACACACACAAACAGAGAGAGAGAGAGAGAGAGAGAGAGTGAGAGAGAGAGAGAGAGAGAGAGAGAGAGAGAGAGAGAGAGAGAGAGAGAGAGAGAGAGAGAGAGAGAGAGAGAGATTCATTAATTCTTTTATTTATTTAACACAGACAGACGGACACACAAATGTGCAGACAGAATAAAAATACTTGCATAGATAGATAGATAGATAGATAGATAGATAGATAGATAGATAGATAGATAGATAGATAGATAGATAGATAGATAGATAGATAGATAGATAGATAGATAGATAGATAGATAGATAGTGACCACATGACCACAAGGTTAACACTGGCATGAGCACTGAAGCCCAGCAGATGGAGACAAAACATCATAAACTGTTACATCAAACCCTGAAGAACATTATATAATTTATAACATTATAATATTAGAACATGCACAATAAGAAAATAAATTATTCCGAACGAAAATCTCTGTAGAGAGATATAAATATAAATATCTGTCACAGCACACCAGAAGAAATCAATTTCACCCTGAATTGTTCGTGATGTTCCACAAACCAGTTATGCAATCTTAATGAACATGGAATGTGATTGGAAGAAAGTACAAGACATCTGGAAGACATGTAGGATTTCAGGTGAGATGATTGGATATTTTCCGTTATCATGTTAGTTACATCACGAATGAAGCTTCAGTGCCAAACTAACATCGAACGCGACTTGGCTAATGGAATACGTTCAGGATTGAAAAAAATGGGACATGGTGTTGATCTGAACCTTTTTTTCTTTAATCAAGCATGTCGGAAAAAATAACATCTTCCATTCGACTGCTTGACTTTTTTCACCAAAAAAAAAAAAAAAAAAAAAGATTGATTCCAGAAGTCTTTCTCTAACCAACTGTAACGCACGTATAAGGACATGAGGAAGTCATTGGTCTGAAATGTAGCTTTGATATTGTACAACATGAACAGAGATAAAGCCACTGATCTGCACTTATTCTTGAAAAAATAAATAAAGAGCAAGAAAACAATGAGCAGAATTTATTCTACATCTGTGCCACATGAAAAAAAGGCGGGGGAGAAGATTATTTTTTACATATTTAATGAATAGGATGGACGCAGATTAGTCCGATCTAAGCTTTTTTCCTGCTATTCAGTCTGTTATTAATGTCTTATTACACTCTAATCCACACCACAGCCTGCAGTTTCCTTCCTGACCACCAGATGGCATTAGCGCAGAGAAGACGGGATTGTCACTCTGGGAATTCCATCAGGCTGAAGCGGAATGCCATGTGCCTCTCAGAAACATGTGAACAGGATATAAATCAGAGGTTAACAGGTTGGACGCTGAGTAAACCTGTCACTTTGATTACACCTCTGTCCTTTAGGGTCAGGGGGCAAATGGACAAGCTTAACTACTTAAATGACAGCCAGAGGTCAAGGTCTGATCCCAGAGACAAGTGTCCTTAGGGAATGTTCTCCTAATGGTTTATTGCTTTTATTATTAATGAAAGAAAAGATGATAGGGAAAAGAGGAAATAGTAAACATGTTCACGTTAATTGCAGAATAATAGACTGTAATGACGTGTGGGATTTTAATGATATAGAAAAAAAGTATGTGTGTGAGAACGTCAGGAGGGGATTATGGGGCAATTGGAATTTTTTTAAAGAAGAAGAAGCAGAAATGGAAAAAGATGATGATAAAGAAGAAGATAAAGAAGAAACTGAGGACGATGAAGAAATTAAAGAATGTGAAGAAGAAATTGAAAATGACGAAGAAGAAACTCAGGAGGAGGAAGAAGAATAGGAAGAAAAACTGAAGAAGATTAAAAAGAAATCAAAGAGGATGAAGAAGAAACTCAGGAGGAGGAAGAAGAAGAGGGATATAAATGAAAAGGTGAAGAAGATTAAGAAGGAAATGAAGAACATAAAAAAAAACTGGAGAAGCTGAAAAAGGAACTAAAAAAAAGAAAAAGAAAGAAAAAATAAATATATAAATATATATATATAATCATTCACATCCAAGGTTTGATTTGTCTAATTTTATGACCTACAGATTTTAATATACAGGTTTTAAAAAAAAACATGCAGAAAAACAGCTGATTTCAGCAATTAAATTCGATTGTCTCAACGTTTTAATAAACGATGAGTTGTACCAGGGGTTTCAGTTTAGTTTCAGGGGAGAAAATGTTCATTTTTTAGAGAAAGTCGTTAGCGGCTAAACCACTATAAAGTGAATCTGGTTCGTGTTTAGAAATTTAGAATGTTTCAAAAGTGTTCATTATTTTAAGAAAGGTGTTTTTAACGTGACTTTTTTGCCATGTTTTATGTAATAAATAGTATCAGTGTTGGACACCTGTTGTGCACGGTCTAGCAGATTTCTCAGAGATTAGCATGATCAGTGCTGTATGTGTGATCATGAAATATAATAAGACATTATTGTTGTTTATAGAATAATTCTACTGATCCAATAATTCTTTCCAATGATTTAAAACATCTCAGGACATCTATGAGGTCCCTGTAAATCTGGAATTCCTGACGCTAAAAAAAAACTTCAGAAGAACAAAACACACATCACCATGTAAAATTTACTGAATGTCTACAAAGGTAAAGGATTCCATTTAAACATGGAGGCCCTTAATCCACAAGTGTTTAGTTGTATGAATAAAATAAAATATCAAATGCTGTAAATGTAATTTGAAGAGGAAACATTGGACAATTTTTTTAAGGTGGAAAAAAATAATTTTATATATATATATATTTGTATTTCAAGCTTTTAAAGGTTAAAAATGTCACGCAGGAACCGAGGCAGGTTTTTCTATAATGTTTGATCACTGATGTGTTTTTCTTTTTAGGGATTTTGTTGAATTGTTTCTATTAGTGCAGATCTTCTGCTCGAGAATCGATTCGGCTGTTCGGCTCCCGCAGAGGAGTCGTTTAAAAGGAGTCATTCTCGAGCCGATTCGCGCATCAGCAGAGGCGCTTTGCGGGAGGTCGCGAGCGGAACTTCTCGCGCTATCAGGGGTAAATTAAAGGGTATCAGGGCTTAAAGAAATGATGCCCACAGCCAGATCCGGTGCTGTCCCACTCCTGCTCGTGCTTGCCTTAGTCTCCCACGGATCTCAGTGGACTTTTCGTGAAGACCAAGAAGATGCAAGCAGGTAAAGTAACCGCGAGCGGTTTTGGTTATTGCGCAAAATCCGAGCGCTCGAGGGTTTTTTTCTCCATCTGATTTATTTAATTATTATTTTTATTTATGGCAGGGAAGTGTGTTCAGAGAACAACATCGCTACTACCAAGTACCAGTGTGTAAAGTCAACAGGGGAGGTGGCCACATGCTACAGGTGAGGCGCAGAACCGCCGGTGCGCAAAAGCGCGTCATAACGCTCAATGGCGCACACGCGCGCACCATTCTCTCACTCTTCTGTCTCATCTCATCAGTCTCACGTGTCTCTAATCACCTTCATTTAATCATGCATATGTTTCTCTATCATTCATTAATTCTGCAGATGAACTGCAGGAGAGATCTTTTAACCTTTTTAACGGACCTTCAGGGACATTTTGCTGAAACATGCCATTGTGGGTACATAAGGGAGAAATGATGGACTTCTGCTGTAGATTTTCAGAACATGGTATCTGAAAGATTTATATTACATAATCAGTCCAAAGGGTAGATTTGGGTTTGTGTGTCCTCTGGGTTCTCTGGTTTCCTCCTCCCTAAAGTTATGGTAGATTGACTGTGCTAAATTGCCCCTATGATTGTGTGTGTGTGTGTGTGTGTGTGTGTGTGTGTGTGTGTGTGTGTGTGTGTGTGTGTGTGTGTGTGGTTGGGGGGGGGGTTTACATTTATGTTTATTTGTTTGTTGGAGATATGTGGTTGTGGAGCAGGAACACTGAGACAAATGTAACCGATCCTTTGTTCTCTTGTGAGTCTGCATTTTTAGATTCAAAAAGGTATACAGATATGAACAGAAGATAATAATGATCAAAAAACTTACTTAATTATTATATGGTTTATTTTTATGCACAATTTTGACCAGGTGATTTTTAGCTGATCACTGGTCTACGTTACAGGATCTTCATCATATGATCTGACCCAAAGAACATGCTTTTTTTGACGCAGTCTGCTGTAGAAATGATCTCTGCAGGTTATAAATGATGATGATATTGGACTTCTGAAATCCCACAACGGCTTCAATTTGATCTCATGTGGTTCCTTCATACACACATGATGCAGCAGGATTCATTCCCATTCACCTTTAGCTAAAATTTAGCTTGTGTTTTTACCCAGCAGTGTGTGTGTTTGTGTGTGTGTGTGTGTGTGTGTGTGTGTGTGTGCTGGGGGGGGGGGGGGGTGTTAAAGAAGTTTCTTGTGGTTTCTGTGCCGTAAAGCTGTAATGTGTAGAGACACTCAGGGGATTAAATGATTAACCGGTCACTAGCGGAGCGCGGTGGTCTGCATCAACACGACATCCATCAGAACCCCCCGGGGGAACGGCAGCGTGTCTCACGCAGCGTGTCAACATCCACCCAACATTACTATCATCAGCAGTTACTGATTTATTTACTACATTTTATATAGAAGATATATTACATATATAACATCATTACATCATGTACACGTTCTTATTAATGATTCCAACTACAAGGGGAGTGATGGCCAATCAGGATAGATAGATAGATAGATAGATAGATAGATAGATAGATAGATAGATAGATAGATAGATAGATAGATAGATAGATAGATAGATAGATAGATAGATAGATAGATAGATAGATAGATAGATAGATTTTATATATATGTATATATATATTTTAATTAGCTAGTTTTCCTGCATGCTCCAGTTGTGTAAAAACTGGTTTAATGCATCAGTACGCTGAAACAGCTCCTTCTTTACCATCGCCAAACTCCAAACAGGAAGCAGCTCTACAAGTCGGATCCATCACATTACTTGGCAGACAGCAGCGAGATCATTCAGCTTCCACTCACGATACAGACTGCACCAGCGAGTCACTTAGGGTTTTTTTGTTTTTTAGAAGGATCAGTTCTCTGGATTGCTTTGGGCTTTAAAATAGTTCTCATACTTTAGCAGACCCTCAGGGCAAACGACCCAGAATCAGGAAAAAAAACACAAGCGTGAAGAAAAATAATTTAGAACAACCTGCTGAATCATCTGCTGTAGAGATACGGAGTGTGTTTAAAAACATAAACCAAACTGACACTGATGCTGCTTCCAAATGAACTCGGAAAGACCTGAGAACTGAGCATTTCTTAAATTTTTTTTATATTCTGTACTGGCATTTTTTTAAAGATCTCAAAACACTTATATGCCTCTACTACGTACGCGTTGTTAAATCCAGAGGTTAAATCCAGAGGTTTTTCCATTTACTCAAATTATTTATACCACTGTTTAAAACGTAAAAATACGCCAATGTGTTTTTAGTCATGTGACGCAGTCTACTAAAATACACCCCTTTTAGTCCACATGTGTCTGGATTTCTGCTCTTTTTTTGTTTCTTAAAAAAGTCGTTTTTGTCAAAAAGCACTACAGACCAGACCGAGGCTAATCACTGAACCGTGTGTGTAACAACAAAACGTCCAGCTGTCAGACGAGGCTTAACTTCCTGTGGCGTCTGGATCCGCTTTGTCCCCTAGATTACACCTCCAGCCTCTTAATCCTTAACCTTCAACAAGTCACATTTCTCCAACAATTTGTGGGGTTTAGTCCTTTTTTCAGAGCTGAGCGATGAGAGAACGTTTCAACGGATGTTTGGTCTCCTGTAATCAATCGCTTCATCCATTAAAAACGTCCACATTGTCATGCGGAAGAACGAAATCTGCTCACTTTTTTTAATTGCACTATATGGTCAAAAAACTTTTAGTCCCATTTACTGGTATAATGAGCTCCATTCTTCTGCCACGATGTTCCACTTGATTTTGTGGAGATTTGTGGAGATTCATTCATTCACAAGCATATGTTGGTACAGTCAGGTAGCGATGTAGATGAGGTGAGGAGGCCTGGGGTTCAGTCAGTGTTCACATTCATCCCCATAGAACGCTATAGCAGGAGATCTTTTACATCTTCCAACCTTCGTACAGCAGATCTTCATGAGCTGGCTTTGTGCACAGGAGCATTGTCATGCTGGAACAGGTTTGCACCTCTTAGTTAAAGGGAAGGAAACACTTCATGCTGAGATCCGAAGACGTCCTGTACAATTGTGTACCTTTAAGTTTGTGGTTATCGTTCGGGGAAGAACCACATGTGGGTGGAAAAGTTGAGTGTCCCAAAACCTTTGTCCATATTGTGTACATCAAACTTTTTTATCTATGATGTAGAGGGTTCAGGAAACATGTCAGGACGTCACTTGTGTGTTGTGTTGCGTGTTAACTAGCTGATTGGGCTCCTTCAAAGTCTATTGTCTATTGTATTGTATCATGACGGAGTGGAGATAATCTCTACAAAGCCTCAGATCATAAACACAAACACCGTTCTCACTAAAAACCGCAACAAAGCAGACTGGAGAGCGGCCCGAGTCTGACCCTGACTGTCTGCTCAGAAAAGCCTCAGGCATTTGTGTGTGTGTGTGTGTGTGTGTGTGTGTGTGTGTGTGTGTGTGTGTGTGTGTGTGTGTGTGTGTGTGTGTGTGTTATTTACGAGCCTCTATTTTGGCTTCATCTGCACTCTGAGCTTGTAGGTTCAATGTAGCATAGTAAGACCTAAATATCAGGAGGTGCCATGGAGGACTTTTATTGGAAGTTTCTCTGAGAAGATCTGAGATCATTTCTGAATGAACGCTGAGACTCGCTGAGTCATGATGCAGGACGGGGTGCTGTTCATTTATTATTATAGAGACTTATTTATTCTCATAGAATGTTTTTACACCTGTTTGTTTGTAGTCACGTCACACGTTCATAATTTTTCTCTAAGACCCGCTGCAAATACGGCGGCTACCGGATATGCGTCACACGCCGCTTTTTTGTTACTGAGTGTAATTAAACACGACCGAGGCGGCGTGTAGGGCGTGAAACTGCGTTCGTTGAACTGTTGTATGGAGAAAACGAAAGCAAAAATTTTAGGCATCTCCCAAATCGCCCAAAAGCCTTCGTCTCTACATTTCTCTATAATCAGATCTGTACGAAATAGTAGCTTCGAGTTCATATTTGTGGTACTTTTGAGCTTTACAACTTTACATCAAAAGTAAAAAAAACCCACTATGGTTCATTATTATTATTATTATTATTATTATTATTATTATTATTATTATTATCTTGAAGAGATAAAACTGTTATTGATATTATTTCTATAATAATGAACATTTTATTTGATGCTGAATTGCTGTGGTGTAATAAGAATAAAGCATTTCCAGTTACAGGAAAATAATTAGCGATGTGATAAAACTGTAAGATTTGATCACAATGCACAATAGAATTCAGACCCTGTTGTTGTTGTTGGTGCAGAATGGAGCTGAAGAATGGTTTGGAGTGTAACAGTTGGGATTAGATTACATAAAGAGCTTTTTTTTGTTTGTGGCTGCAGCACTGAAAACGTTCCAGTATCTGTTTTCTCATTTTTTAGATATTTATGTTATTAGAAACACTTGTTACGTGGCTTTGCTGTAAAGCAGTGTGTGTGTTTGAGACGATGATTGTCGCTTTGCTGACTGACTGACTGCTGTTTGGATTTGAGACAGATGGACATTGTGAACGAGTTCTTCCTTTAAACGCTGAGGCGTGATGGTGATGGTGTTCTCAAAAACACCTCGAGACCTTGAAGAACAGAGAAGGAGCGACTGCAGTGTTCTTGAACGAACCGCTGTAATGGATATGTAGTGTGTTGGGCTGCTTTGTTGTGTTTCCAAAGATTTCTGAAGGCCTTTTGCTGTGTGTTAAGCCTCAGAGACTTAGAAACACACTCACACTCACACACACACACACACACACACACACACACACACACACACACACACACACACACACACACACATAAACACACATATACACACAAACACACATATTAAGATGTCTTAGAGAATGTCTTAGAAGCAGCAGCAGCTTCATGGATCTTCAGCATTTGTGCCATGAATCCTCTTTAGGGAAAGAAGAATCTACACATGAAATTCATTTGACTGCTCATTTCTCTCCCAGAGAAGAACTTCAGAGATCCTTTTAAACCTTCAACGTTGAAAACCTGGTGCTTGCTTTCCTCCAAATTCTCCTCTGCCCAATAAAGGCACATTTGTAGAAGCATCATTCCTCAGCTTGATCATGAACTAGTGGTCATGCAAACCATCTCTTTGAATTTGTGTTACTGTTTCTATAGCAACAGATCCTTCACTAGTACCACAAAATGCTCCAGACAAACATCTGAGATGTTAGTGGAAGAAGTCTCCAGTTTCATGGCTGTACAATCTACAACAACGTCTTCACACTTTGCGGTTTCTCATTGTGCTTGAGGGAAGGAAAAAGGAAGGCTGGTGTTGAAAAGGCCATTTATAGCTGCTATAACATAAGTGCAACCAGGATGTAACCTGTTAATAATTGTGATTATTAATTCAAATATTAAATAGTAATAATTTTAATTGTGATTTTATTTTAGAAAATTGCTGTTAGTATACTGTTCTGTTTGAATTATTACTATTATAGAGAACTTAGGGAATTAAAATTAATTATTTATTGTTTATTATGTAAATTGTTTAGATTATACAGTAGTAAAATTACTGGTTTTGTTTATTTTGTGTAATTAATGTGTGAGTGAGAACCTCACTGTCTCAGTGAACTACACATTGTGTAGCTTCAGGGCCTTGGTGGATTGAATGATAATTTGTAACAGTATGACAGAAGAAAAGTCAGTGTTGGTTCAGGAGTCGTGATATTTACTGCTCGTCAGTCCTGAGGAAAGATTTGTTTATTACTGTTTAAGAGGTACACGGAGATATCAGGCAATTTAATAATGATTAACATTCTTAAGCCATAAGTCAGCCCTTCCAGATGTTCTTTGTTACGCGAGTGGTTTATGGTAGCACAGCTGTGGAACTGAGAGTGGAGAATGAAGTGTTGGAGAGGCGGAGTGGTGGAGTGGTAGAAGTGGAGCATGGCATGTTAGAGAGGCGGAGTGGTAGGATGTTGGAGTAGTAGAAAGGTGGAGTGTTGGAGAGGTGAAGTGTTGGAGTAGTAGAGGTGGAGTGTTGGAGTGGTAGAGGTGGAGTGATGGAATGGTAGAGGTGGGGTATTGGAGTGGTAGAGGTGGAGTGGTGGAGTGGTAGAGGTGGAGTGTTGGAGTGTTAGCGGTGGGGTATTGGAGTGGTAGAGGCGGAGTGGTGGAGTGGTAGAGGTGGAGTGTTGGAGTGTTAGAGGTGGGGTATTGTATTGGTAGCGGTGGAGTGGTGGAGTGGTGAAGGTGGAGCGTGGCATGTTAGAGAGGCGGAGTGGTAGGATGTTGGAGTGGTAAAGGTGGAGCATAGGATGTTGGAGAGGTGAAGTAGTGGAAAATGTCTCATAACACTCGGTCTGTCTGTCTGTCTGTCTGTCTGTCTGTCTGTCTGTCTGTCTGTCTGTCTGTCATAACTTTCAGTGTGTCTGTTTGTCTGTCTCTCTCAATATTTTCTGTCTCTTTCATAACTCTCTGTCTGTTTGTTTGTCTGTTTGTCTGGCTCTCCCTGATCACTGATAATAGTCTGTCTACACTACCTAGACTCCTTCAGCGCTTAGACCTGACTGTTTGATGCTGTTCTTTTAACTCTCTCTCTCTCTCTCTCTCTCTCTCTCTCTCTCTCTCTCTCTCTCTCTCTCTCTCTCTCTCTGTGTCTGATATCTGTCTGTGTGTTTCTACCCAATATTTGTTTGACTCCATCTGTCTGATAACCGTCTGTCTGTTTACTGTTTACTGAAATCAGGCATTAGCTTGTTGCCTAGCAACAACTAGCCTTCTCATCACTTCACAATGAGATTCTTATCTGTTTGCTTTTCTCTCCAATTTGCCTTTTTGATAGCATGTTAGCATACATTTTTTTAAAGTATAATGAGACTTGTTCCAGGTTTGTATTATGTGTTTATAAACAAAACAAATACACACTAAAGCTAACACTAACGAGCACCAGCATAATCTGTAAGTCAGCACCACTGAGCAGTGTTTGGATTCTTCTCGTCCCGCTGGTGTTGATCACAACGTTGTGTAATCGACTCCCTTTTTTATCCTGTTTACTGCAAAGTTAATAGATAGCCACAAAAAAAATGCTCCTGCACTCCTCCGCTCAGTAGAGAGAGAGAGAGAGAGAGAGAGAGAGAGAGAGAGAGAGAGAGAGAGAGAGAAAGAGAGAGGGAGAATGACCATGTTAGTGAGAAAGATTCATCTGAGAGGAATCAGGAGCTTGGAGCGAACTCTGGGATCATTTCACAACCTTGTGGTGGAGCTGTAATGGTGCATAGCGAGAAAGCAGATGATGACTCGGCTGATAAGCAGCGATGAAAACTAAAATGCTGCCAGTGATAAAACACACCTTGTGTTTCAGCACATTCCTGTCAGAACATTCCCGGAGAAATACGTCGGAGCTCCGAACAGCTTCATGGAGGAGGATTTTTTTTCTGTTAAGTTTGTGTGTGTGTGTGTGTGTGTGTTTGTGTGTGTGTGTGTGTGTGTGTGTGTGTGTGTGTGTGTGTGTGTGTGTGTGTGTGTAAGAGCAGATGCAGGGCCTCAATGGGGAGAATGAAAG
>NC_139589.1:24557228-24562228 GCF_946808225.1 Silurus aristotelis
AAAACAGGAAAAAAAAAATCAAGTGCAGTTCTTTTGTATTTAAAACAGAGTATTTTAAACACACAATTACATGTAATAAACTCCTGGTGGGAGCTGAGATCTTTTACTGTGCTTAAAATAGCAACATGACTACATTACATTACTGTTCCATCAGGAGACAGTGAGGGAACTGGATTCAATCTCACATGACATTTTTTTACTCTTTTGAAACACTGAAGTGAAGCAAAACCAGTTGTAAAGAGAAAGAAATGCACATTTTGTGTGATATTGCGATATGAACTGTAACTGCCAGGAAAACACAAAGAAGAATTTTTATACATAACTATAAAATAAAGACAGAAGAAATATTGACTGTATATAACAGGTTTAAGATTTATCTACACTAAATAAGAGGAAAATGTGCATTTGTTAAATTAATTTCATTATTTAATATTTTCTCTTTATTTTATTGTCTTTTTTAAATGATTCCTGGTCATTACATTTTATATTTTCCCTTCAGCACCACGATATAAAAATATATATATTATTTTTATTAATTTGAATCATAAATTATTTTTTAAAGATATTTTTTTATTGCTGTGGGTTTTTTATTATGATGATGTTTTATAAATAAACATTTATATAGTTTTACTGTATTATGCACTTGCCCTGTGACTAAGCCTCTGATTGTTCGATGTGTTTGAGCCATGTTTGATTATGTTTAATCTAAAATAATATTCTACCAGGAAAGGTTCCTCCTGCAAAATTAGATTTTTTCATCATTTTGCACAGCGCCACCTGCAGTACAGGGCTTTTATAATTATTAGCATCCTGTGCTATTTGGAGATGAAGTTGTTTCTTAAACAGAACTCCCAAGAACAGATTATTCATGTCTGTATATTGTCACTTTCTTCCTTGATGAACTGTCCGGAAGGTCAGAGCCTCATTTAGTGTAGTGTTTCCTCCTCATCATGAGCTGGCGTCAATAAGCAATGAACTGCTCTCTGTTCTACACAGAGAACCTCTTAAAGCTTGAGCTCAAGCTTCTGGTGGTGAGAAGGTCACTGTTCTGAAGGAAAGACAGAGTGCTCCGGGTTATCGCGGTTTCTTCTGTTGATGTTGTTGTTGAAGCGGCTTTAGAAGGTTGAAGATGAATTTCCTTCACTTCCTGAGTGAGAGTTTGTGCTACAGAGTGGCTCTAATGTGTGTGTGTGTGTACGTGTGTGTGTGTGTGTGTGTGTGTGTGTGTGTGTGTGTGTGTGTGTGTGTGTGTGTGTGTGTGTGGAGGGGAGAGGATGTGTTGGATTTGTTGTTATTTTGTTGTCTTCAAGATGAATTCCTCACTGATGGATGTGTACCATGATCTTCCCTGGAGCTTCAAGGAATTCTGGAGCACGTTTTAGTCATTAAATCTCACTCAGTGACTGTGTGGGTGGATCAAGAGAAAAGCTGGCTGCTAATATTTATCATCAGCACCATCATCTAATCTGAGAGGAGAACATTAACCAACACTATCCTCCACTCCACTCTTTTAATTCGAATATGGTCACACCACCTTCAGAGTCAATTCTGTTTAAACCAACACCATTTTCAACACACCCTCCAAAAGAAGAAAATCATCATCGACAAATCAGATGGATAGTCCATCACCTCCACACAAATCAACACCACCTTCATCCAAAGTAATACCACCATCAAACAAACCAACCTCAGAGAGTAAAATCAACATTATTATCAATACCATTAACACCAGTGACCAAAACAAATGAATCACCATCTTCAACCCTGTCCTTTTCACAGACCAGTTCACAAGAACCATCACACAAATCATCATCATCAACACCATCTACTGACCTCAGTCCTTCCCTGCTTTGGAAGTCAAACACAAAACTACAGACACACCACAGAGACAAAACCACATTTTCCCCCCTCAAAACCTCACAATATTGTCGTACTGTAATTTCTCTCGGTCTGCTGGTGTGATGTGGGTTTTTATGTGTTGGATCAGAACTCGTGCTCTTCGTCATGGCCAGGTCTCTGCAGAACAGATTAACATCTCCAGGGATCACCGAGTTGGTAAATAATAAGGCTTTACTATTTAACATACATCATTATCGCGAGTTTCGCCCCCCCGAAGGACTCGCGCCAAACTATCGGTGAAATTTTTCACGAAACCAGGATTTGTGTCAATAAGCTCATTTAAAGTTTACATTTAAACAATTTAATTTTTTAATGGTTTTCAAGCAGGTATTAAAACAAGTCGAGGGGAAATGATGAAGAGTTTCATGTGATGAGAGAGAGGGATAAAATCCTGTTCAATTTCCCGGCAGTACAGTCGCATTACGGGCCTGAACGCTATCCAATAAAACGCCAAGCTAAATCTCTGTACTATTTACAGCCCTGATTTAAATCAAATAGAGAACCAAGAATCTAAAAGCGTTTATCTGGATTTATTTATCATGAGAAAGGAAAAAGCTGAGACAGAACAGGACTGGAATCATATTCATATTATTCTATTCTATATTTATTATAACTCTAATGTTCCTGTGATCATTTTAATCACAAGATTCTTCACTTAATCACCTCAGTTTGTGTGTAAAGACTCGAATGTGACTCTCAGTACACTGATCTATTAATAGAATGATATTAATGACTCAAACACTGATTGATTTCTATTACAATCATCATGAACACAAAACCTTCTTTATAACTACTTTAATAAAAAACGTGTAAATGAGGTCACGTGTGTTGTGGTGAGTTCGAGTCTGGAGTTTCTTCATCATTTGTTCCTCTCTAAATGTTCTGCTTGATGTTGAACTGATGCTGAAATGTATGTTGGTGATCAGTAGATTCACCGAGCGCCGATCAGAACACGTGTAAAACAGAGCGTGCGCTCGATCCTGATTGGTGACTCGCTGCGTGTTTCACCAGTTACGTTTTTATCCTCGTAAATAAAAAGGAACGACTGATACACTACATGTAGTTGAGTTAAAAGTTAAATATTTGACTTTGAAATATAGTAAAGTTACAGTTTTAGTCTCCCTAAAACCTTAGTAAAATACAGATACACAAAAAAAGCTACTTATGTTCAAGTTCAAGTTTTAAGTTCAAGTTTATTTCTATACGACTCAAACAATGGACATTGTCTCAAAGCAGCTTTACAGAGACGAGGTTATAAAGTTGTATAATAGAGTGTATAAATTATCGCCTATAATTATAAGTTTTCCCGTTTGAGTGAGTCAGTGGTGACTGTGTCAAGAAAAATCTCCCTGAGACTTCATGAGAAAAACCCTGAGAGAAACCAGACTCAAAAGGGAACATCATCCTCATCCTCATCCTCAGTGGCCATTTATTACAGTTCCTTCATAGTTAAGTTGTAAATGCAGAACTGTTCATGCAAACTGTGGTCCTGATCGCATTGTAGCAAACTGTTGATATTAATTACAGTCCAAATCCATCCTCAGAGTTCTTGAGTTGTTCAGTAATATAGATAATCATGGATCTTTAGGCTGTTGATGTGGAACCATCCTCACACAGAGGGGTCTCCAATTCACAACTTTATCATCTGTTCAAATGGCCACAATGTAGAACATTTCTTTCTAAGGAAAGACCTTCAGTGAAATTCTCTTTGACTTCCAGGTTCGGATTAGAAGTTAGATTGGAAATGTTCTACACTTCAGCCCATTGATCGTATTAGATATTGGGAGATTTTCAGTATTGCATTTTGGGTGATTAAACAAATAGAGAAATAAATAAGTCATTTCCTTCCGTTTGTGTGTGTGTGTGTGTGTGTGTGTGTGTGTGTGTGTGTGTGTGTGTGTGTGTGTGTGTGTGTGTGTGCACTAAGAAACCATAAAAAAGCATGCTGGTGGTGTTACAGAGTAGCTAATAAACATCAATGTTTTCAAAGTAACTCCTGCAGTTTATTGGTTTTCTTGCACAACACGTGTTTTATTCCTAAAGCCGTAGCTTCATCAGACGGGAATAACTGGGCAGATGAAGAATCGTTTAAATAAATGTGTGTGTTTGTGTGTGTGTGTGTGTGTGTGTGTGTGTGTGTGTGTGTGTGTGTGTGTGTGTGTGTGTGTGTGTGTGTGATCCCTGGTTGAATCCATATTTAATAAAAGCCACTGGTTTAGTAATGATACAGCGGGAGAAGTGGTGGTACGCCGCAGCTCTGGCGAATGAACAGAACATTGCGGCGTGATTCCATACATCGCCCCGGGGTTTTACTGTAAATCCTCTCAAACGAGTGTGGGACCATTTACGGTTTTATTTATTTATTATTTATTTTCTTACTATCTTGCTGTCCAAGTAAAGCAGTTCGACATCAACATGACAGCAAAATGGCGTGGATTAGAAGCTTTTTAACATGTGTGTGTGTGTTTGGGGGTGGATTTTGTGTGTGTGTGTGTGTGTGTGTGTGTGTGTGTGTGTGTGTGTGTGTGTGTGTGTGTGTGTGTGTGTGTGTGCGGTTTCTTTACAGTCCATCAAACCTGGCTGTTTTTTAAAAAGTCATGCTGAGAAGCCATTTTTATATTTTCTATAACTTTGTGGTTTACTGGTATTTATGGGTGTATTGGGGTCTCGCTTTGGAAAAGACACGATTTTGACGGTTTAAACATCGTATTGCACAATATCATAATGGCACACACACACACACACACACACACACACACACACACACACACACACACACACACACGCCTACACTCAAACACAGGCCATGCTGTTTTTGGTAACTGTTGCTAGTCTTTTCTTCATTTTCCACACTTCATATGTTACTACACAGTTCGTCTGCAGGTCTCTCTTTTTTTTTACTTCCTGCCAGCAGATGTTGGCAGACTCACTATAACGACGTGAAAAAATAACCATGTATAGGAAGTAAAGGTGGTTTGTATATTCAACGAATAGATTTTACACACGATCAAATTGCAGCTTCGATTTATAACCTGAGAAAATTATATTAAATAAACATCAATTGAAATTACTTTAAACAGTGATATTGTTTTTAACTTAAT
>NC_139589.1:24569728-24574728 GCF_946808225.1 Silurus aristotelis
CCGATTTTCTTCTTTTGTTAATTCAGATTTCTTCCTGATTGGCGTTTATAAGATTATAAATTCATGCATAATTGTTTGCAAATTCTAGGATTTTTTACATCACGCCGACACTGTGCTCACGTTTTTAACACTAAAAGTCATCAATTGCTTAAATATATTGTCTATAATTTGTTTAAAGTATACACTGTATGATCAAATGTACTGGGACACCTGAGTATTCCAGGGTGTGAAGTTGGAGGCACACAATTGTACAGGACGTCTTTAGATGCAGTAACATAAAATTTTCTCTTCAGTTGAACTAGGAGACCCAAACCTGTTCCAGTATTACAATGCTCCTGTGCACAAAGCAAACTCCATGAAGATCTGCTTTTCATGGGTTGGAGTTGAAGATCTTCCTGCTATAGAGCTCAAACCATATTCAACACCTTTGGGATGATTTTTAATGCTAACTGCACCCCAGGCCTCCTCACCTTCTCACCTTCTCACCTTCATCACTACCTGACTTTACTTACACCCTGTTAGTGGAACATCTTCTCAGAAGAATAACAAAAATAAACACTAAGCATGTTGCAATCTTATGCTCAGGTGTCCACAAACTTTTGGCCTATGTAGTGTGTATATATACAGTTTAAAGTAGGGAACATTTTTCATTGAGAACAAACAAAAGATAAACCTGTAAAAGTAATAATATTACTAGTTATTATATTTTAGTTATTATATAGTATTATATATTTATTTTATAGCACTACTGAGTAATATTAAGACACAATCCGTCTTCTCTATCAGCAGGTCGAGCTTCTATTTTTCCAAACCTGCTCCAAAAGCCTGTGATTTTTTCTATAATTATCCTCCTCTTGAGTCCAGCTCAGTTTTCACCTCTCCGTGTTCTGTACTTCACGCTCACTTGAAGTGTTCATTCACTCCTCCGTTAGGAAAACGCTCAGTAATACATCAGTCCTGAGGGCTCGCAACTACAACCCCAGGAAATGCTCTTACTTTCCTGAGTTCTGGGTTTGTTTTTTGTTCTTTGCTTGATACAAACCCAACGTTGCAATTCTGCAGATCATTTATTTGTTTTTTGTTTATTTTATTTTTTATATTTTTCGCCTGTCAGAGTCGGTTTGGCAAAAATAGGACCGGGTTGCGCTGATCTTTCCCGAAGGCCTCGACCCACTGTGACCTTTGCATATTGTTTTATTTTATTTTTGCTGGAAGAAAAAATTCCGGTCTCGGAGTCGTAAACTTCCTGGAGATGGTTAGTTGAAACCGCTCCTGTTGAACGGTGTGATCGGGTCGTGATAAATCGCACCGACGGGAATCACAGGGGGAAATGTGGTGAAGTGGTGTATCGTTTCAACCCTTACAACAAACTCCGGTGTTCAGGTAGCCTGGAGTTCCTGGAGTTCGGAAGGTCGGCTCTTGTGGGACGTCTCGTCGTAAAGCATGGATTTGCTTGTTTATGCTGTGATATCGCACCTTTTTGCGGTGTGAGAGTCTTGAAAATGCTTTTCCCAAGTGCCTATATTTGTATATTTGTGTTCTTAGGAGTGGAATCCGAGTCAGAATCCGTGATGGGAATATCGAACGATTTACTCGCACAGTTGTGTTTTCAAGTTCTTGAGCTCTGTGGGGTTTTTGTTCTCTTTCAATGGATTTACAGTGAAAATGAAAAACAAATCAGAGTGCTGCCTGTTTCTGCACAATATACCATGTAACCGTAAATAGATAAAAGTGAAGTGTGCCGTGATGTAAACAAGAAAATGTTGCTGTATTGTATAAGGAATAAAACAGTGTCATGCTGTTAGAGGAATAGACGAGTCACTATAGGAAAGTTCATTCTTTTCCTAAAACGGAAAATCTATGCGTTTATTCTTCTTATACCACAGATCTCTGTAAATGATGTTTATAGTTACATGTAGCTTTCACTCGATTCTCCTCACCTGCCTCTCTTTTTCTGCTGATGTTCATTATTATTACTATTATTATTGTAAGCTGTTTTAGAGACGCTCTGACCCAGACGTCTAGACGTCACAATTTGTCAAACTCACTCAAAATTCTTTGAGATCATCAGTGTTATTCACTTCACCGCTCATAATGTTAAAATGCCATGATGTTATGCCTGATCAATGTATATTTACACACACACACACACACACACACACACACACACACACACACACACACACACACACATATAGTGATTAAATCCCATAACCTTCTCAAGAAGTTTTGGAAAAGTGGAGACTTTTCCAAGGAATGGAGAAGTAAATGATAACATTTAGGAAACATCTCAGGGGCGATGCGAATCATTTACCTTACAATTCTCAGATTTTATTTTCAGTTCAATTCAATTCAAGTTTATTTCTGTAACGTTTTTCACAATGGACATTGTCTCAAAGCAGCTTTACAGAATGTAAGATTTTATAAAACAAAAATGTAAATATAAGTGAATTATGTGTGTTTATCCCTGAAGAGCATTTTCAACTCTAAAACACATTCCATTATTCTTTTCTTTTAATATCGAATAGATCGACATATCAATAGAATTATCAGAAATCTTTCATTTAGTTGGACATCTTCAAAAAAGAAAAAGAAGGGAGCTTTTTCTTGATGAAAAGACATGGGCCTTGTTTATTTCACTGCACACTAATAATTCAGAGTTTACATGGGAGCATTTGTGGTGAAGCTTGTGTGCTGGAGAACTGCTGGAAAACTGCTCTTTGGGTTCTTGATTAGACCCGGGTAACTGGACTGGATTAGGTATGTCAGCGGGGGTATCATGTTATAAGGATGTTTTTCAACACCAGGGGAAACTGGCAGACTGATTAGCAATGACGGGAAAAAATGAACAGACGAGAAATAAAAAAAAAGAAGAAAAAGGTGAGTTTTTGCCAAAAAGCTCAAACTGGGAAAGAGTTTTGTCTTTCAACAGAATGATTATCCTGAAAACACGACTAAAGCAGCACTGCAGGGGAATCAGAAAATAGATGTCCTTGACTGACCCTGTCGGAGTCCTGACCTTATGAAACCGTGGCAGTTCTTCAGATTTCTTCACCGCTGATCCACATCTACCTGGACACGACTCGGGGACATTTTTTTGAAGGGTTTTTCCATCATTGTGTGTAAAGTCATATAAAGAGAGACAACATGCCGTCCTGCTGCCACGTTTCCATCATATAAGGAGCCCCGAGGGGGGGGGAATATTTATGAATATTTATGAAATGAAAGAGCTTATCATTACCATATGTTCTGTGCAAAAAGGAATTCTTCAACAATATTCTGTATATTTACATAAAAGTGTTCTAAATAAAGCTGGGTTGCTGTGAGGGCAGTAGAAAGACATCTGATTTAGGGGGAAAATCATATCATGATACTTTAAGATGTTTCTACAATATAATAAAAAATGTGTTTCATTTTAAACACCTCAGAAACAAATTACTGCATGACGTGGAGGTGAAGAAGGTCCCGAGGTGAAGCTTTATTATGGTGTAAGGTCTCACAACAAGCTGTGGATTATCACCTTCTACCAGGGTCACTGTTATTGAGGTTTGCAGAGCGAAACTGACTGAATGGATCGCAATAACACTTCATTTTTGTTTTATTTTATAGACGCCTCGTTTCATCTACAATTCTGCTGCTCCGAATCACACACACAGATAAAGTAGTGCTATCAGATTATATGTGCTGTATATAAATGACGTGCATCTGTGTCAGGTCTCTGCTGTTGGAGTAACACCTGGTGCTGTTTTTTAATTTTATTTCATGTCCAAATTCATCTTGTGTCTCAAGCCGTTAATCACAATCCTCGTATTCACTATATAAGTTCCACCACACGAGTTCCAAAACTCCTCCAATCGCTTTCTCACTCTGGATACTGGAACTGAATGTTACTATGATTACAGATGTTTATAAGCAGAACATTAATTTGGAACTCTGATTCAACTGTTCAATGCATTGAACTCACACCTGAAGGTTCAGCCAATCACAATCCAGCATTCAAAGCTAACCTTTCAGCCAATCACAATTCAGAATTCACACCTAAACTTCCATCCAATTACAATCCAGGATTCACACCTGACCAGAAGATTCAATTGTTAAAACATGCTGTTTTTGTTAACCAGCTCATGGTGTCTGTTCTTTAAGGAAAAAAGATTTAACCGAAAATCGTTTCTTGGTTCAAAGCCAATATCTGAGACCTTCAGATCTTACAGAGCAGAACCAGACACTTTACTAGGAAATGATTTGTCTTCACAAACGAGATTTCTGGATTAGCTAGTCATCATTCCTCCAGATGAACATCTCTGACTTTGAATGACACAAACTTCGATATAATGCACAAATAATCTGTTCAAACATGAACATAATGCTCTGTATACGTCTCTCAGGTCCTGTCGGAAAATATCCCACATCAACAGCAGCGTTTCCGCTCGCAGTGATCCTGCCAGGGATTTGGCCTGAGGTTGGACAGGAATGTGGTTCGAGTTAAGCTCGGAGAGTCCGCAAACACTCGGCTCCTATATAACACCGTATGGACTGCCATGTTGCGTGCAACTTTTCGGTATTTGTCAGGACGACAGGCTTCGTGCAATCCGTGTTGTGATCTGAAGATGACCTGAACTTCCTGCTCACGCTCCTTTATTGGACCCAGACGTCTCCGGAGCATCGTCCGGATTATCGCTTGGTATCTCAGTCTCTTTCAGGGGTCTTGTTTTTGTTTTTCAATTCACAAACATCTTTTCTGAATTTGGCCTAATTAGCATGTAGCCTCGAACGAGATAGGGCTCTGTATTTAGATGTTCCGATAAACAGAGAGAGAAAGAGAAAAAGAGAGAGTGATATTGGGCTTGTTTTTTTTTTTTTTTTTGCTCCTAACCACAATCAGATGCTGGTCCGGGGATTGATCTGGAAACTTTTAAATGGTAAAACTACTGCAAATGATTCGACTGTGTTGATATGGTTTATATATATACATGGAAGCAGGACGAGTTCTGAATGTATCC
>NC_139589.1:24582228-24589728 GCF_946808225.1 Silurus aristotelis
GTGCTGCAAAGCAGTTACACAAAATATATATAATAAATCAAACATTCATTCATTCATTCATTTTCTCCCGCTTATCCGTAATTTGGGGGCAGCAGTCTAAGCAGGCCCCTGCCTTCGACTGCTGCCCAATCCTCACAGCACCGTCCCTTACGGTCCCTCCTGCAGGTGGTGAGCCCACGGGAAGGCGGCCCCACGTCACTCCGACGTCACGGACCTTGATATTCCCCTCGTAAGGGACCCCCAGAGCATAGAGGGTTAAGGGCCTTGCTAAAGGGCCCAAGAGTGGCAGCTTGGCGATACCGGGGCTTGAACCCCAGACCTTCCGATCGGCAACCCAGTGCCTTAACCGCTGGAGCCACCACTCCCCAAATCAAACATTTATTTTACTATTAATTTATTTTCACCTATAAATGGCTGATATGGTATCAGTAATCTTTTGTTGTAACCTTTATCTACCTTTATCTCTCTATCTCTCTTGCTAACTTTAGCACTTACTGTCTGCTATCTATCTATGCAAACATTCCATTGTTAAAAAAAAAAAAAAGTTAGAATTATTTTTCCTGACAAGCGACAGGTTAATAATTTCTAGTTATGAAACTTTTTTAAAATTCTGTTTCACCTTTACAGATTTATATATGGTATAAATACTTGCAAAAAAAGCTATTAATTACCTCCTGGGCTAACATTAGGTAGCTAGTAATAAATATCGTGTGGTAACTTTGGCTAGCTAGCAGGCAATAATCTTATTTGGATACTTCAAACTTGCTAAAGCTAAAAAGACAGAAACAACAGGCTAGCTTTATCCCTGCTAGAAAGCTTAAAGCAAATAGTTATTTTTTAAGAAGAATATTTTATAGAACAGGTGGAAGGATGAAATTGTGTTTGCAGGGTTAACACTAGCTAGCGTTTGCTGCTAGTGTAAATTAGAAAGATTGTAACATATTAAAATCACATCAGGAGCTAATTTGACCAAAGATACCAAGGTTTATGACTAAATAGCTACATTGTCTTCAGGACATCACTGTTAGCTAATTTTACTAATGATATTTCATGCTGTTATTTCCGCAAGTTACTTCTAATTCTAACTAATGTTACAAAAGAATGCTACTGCTTACCAGCTAAATTTACCTCAGGAAATTACTGCTAGCTAATTTTACCAAAGATATTTTCAGATTTTCTAGCTAAATGTCACTGTACAGAGACAGTAAGATGCTACTAGCTAGTTTTACTTCAGAAGATAATAAAAAACACAGAAATAAACATAATTGTAGAGTTAGATGGTGAACCATCTAACTCTGTGATGGTTTTTGTATCTTGTAGATAAACCAGACACTGGAACACATGGCACGGATGCTTTGTGTATTCAAACGCAATTGCGGTTAACAGTGTTTCATCAGTTTCCAGAGATGCTTTGGATCATGAATGTGTGTGTGTGTGTGTGTGTGTGTGTGTGTGTGTGTGTGTGTGTGTGTGTGTGTGTGTGTGTGTGTGTGTGTGTGTGTGAGCAGACATGAGTCAGCCCCTTGGTGACACGTTTATTTATCAAAAACACTCACGCGATCGCTCAGTATTGTAGATACACACTATAATGAAGAGCTAGCGATATATCAGTATATAAATCCAGAGTAACACTAACCCTAGATTAGCCGTTAGGGGGGGAATCAAGGTGTAGCTTCTGTTTCATCCAGAGCACATTTTTAAGGAGGTTTATTCTGCATGCTGTTATTTCAGACAGCAAAACAGAAAGCCAAACAGAAGGAACAGAGAAAAAACATAAAGCTGGGCAAACAAACAGCACAATAATGAACACAGATTTTTTAAAAACAAAACAAAAGTATGTTTGTTTTCTGGATCTTGAGAAATGTCTTTTTTGTTTGTTCTGAGTTTCACGTGTTTTTTTACGTTTTTACCTCAGATAAACTCGCATTCCTACTGTTTTTAACCCAAACTGAATTTCTATGCACAATTAAAGGCACTTTGTTAACTCATAAGTGTTAAACAGTGATGTCATTTGTAGCTTCTATTTTGCTGTTCTGTCTGTATCGCTCGTGTTATTGGGGGTGTGGCCTGTTTTTCGCTCTGTTTAGTAGCTAATTAGAGAAAAGCTAGCTAGTTCAACTTACACTAGTTAGTGTGAAAATAAAGAAAGATGTTTAATGTAGGTACTTGCTAAATTCTCAGCATTGTGCTAGCTTCCTTTTTTAACAGCTAGTTAGCTTTTACGTTAGCTAGTTAGCGTGCTAGGTGGGTTAGCTAATACAGTGCTACACTGTTAGCATAAAAAAAGGCAAGGAAATCGTTTTATACATCATAAAGCTCAGGGATGAGTGTAACGATGACTGTTTTTTTTCTCTGATGCTTTTTGTGATGACTTTGTTATGACATCCTCATTATGACATAATCGTTATGACATCATACTTGTGACATCATTTTTAAGATCACTAAAGCATGTTACGTCGTTAGGATTCTGTGTTTAATGAGGAAGGAAATTCAACAAGTGGTGGGTCTGTCCTGTGCTGATAAAGTGTTCATTAAAACTTCCCTATTTCACACACACACACACACACACACACACACACACACACACACACACACACACACAAACACACACACACACACACACACACACACACACACAAACACGTTTGTTCTGGGTTAGTGTGTACAGATGTTTTGGTGTTAAATAGGTGTGTGTGTGTAATTAAAGTGACTTCCAGCTGCTCACTGATTTATTTTATGGGTTCAGATTAAAAGTTTGGCTTCAAAAACGACATAATTTACTAATAACCATTAACTTCTGCCTCAATCCCCCCATCTGTATGTTCTCTTATTAAACCCCTCTGTGTGTGTGTGTGTGTGTGTGTGTGTGTGTGTGTGTGTGTGTGTGTGTGTGTTGTATGTGTGTGTGTGTTGTATGTGTGTGTGTGCCTGACATGTCTGTGTATGTGTGTGTGTGTTGTATGTGTAATACATATCTGTATGTCTCTGCATGTGTGTATACTCTCATGTGTCTGTGTGTGTGTGTGTGTGTGTGTGTGTGTGTGTGTGTGTGTGTGTGTGTGTGTGTGTGTGTGTGTGTGTGTGTGTGACATGTCTGTGTATATGTGTGTGTGTTTGTGTGTGTGTGGGGGGGGGGGTGTATGTGTAAGACAAATCTGTATATCTCTGCATGTGTGTATACGCTCATGTGTCTGGGTGTGTGTGTGTGTGTGTGTGTGTGTGTGTGTGTGTGTGTGTGTGTGTGTGTGTGTCTGACATGTCTGTGAATGTGTGTGTGTGTGTGTGTGTGTGTGTGTGTGTAAGACCCAGCTTGTATGCTGTAATATGAATGTTTATGGGGAATAAAGTTTTTTATTAATATCGTTATTTGAAAAATATTTAAAAAATATTCGCTCCAAAATCTTAACAGGAAACATTTGTGTAATAATTAGCTTTAGTTTATAGGATTATTACAGGATTTAATGTGAGGCCTCACAGGTGCTGTAGATTAGTGTGTGTGTGTGTGTGTGTGTGTGTGTGTGTGTGTGTGTGTGTGTGTGTGTGTGTGTGTGTTCTTTCCTTTCGTTAGTCTTTCTTTCTTCCTCCTTTTATTATTTTCATTCTTTCTTTTTTTTTTATTAGATTTTCTTTCTCTCTCTCTCTCTCTCTCTCTCTCTCTCTCTCTCTCTCTCTCTCTCTCTCTCTCTCTCTTTCTTTCTTTCTTTCTTTCTTTCTTTCTTTCTTTCTTTCCTTCTGTTAGATTTCCTTTCTTTCTTTCTTTCTTTCTTTCTTTCTTTCTTTCTTTCTTTCTTTCTTTCTTTCTTTCTTTCCTTTTGTTAGATTTTTTCTCATTGTTTGTTTGTTTGTTTATTTATTTTTTTTTTTTTGTCACGTTTTTAACATAAGCTCTGCTCCTGTCATCAGTGTTATTTGAAGGTGTGTAATAAATTCACTATGTTTTTGTCATTTAAAATATATTTATATTTCTCAGACTACCTGGATCATAATTTTTTTTTTTTTAGTATTTATTTATTTATTTATTTACAGAATAATGTATCGATTATGTTTTTGTATAATATGTTTTACTTTATCTCTTTACTTCTCTCTTGATTCATCTTCTGATTCAGCTCATGTTTTCTTCTCCTGTCTCCAGTTTAGGAGATCGCTTTGTTATAAACCCCCAGTAGATTGTTATAAAAAATGTTGGATCAGTGTCACATTGCATAAAAGTGAGTCAGATTCCACTCTGGCCAAGATACACACACACACACACACACACACACACACACACACACACACACACACACAAACAAACATAAGAATACTCTTCTTACTTCAGGTCAAAATATGAACACTCGAGTTCAACACTCTTTTACACCATAACATATATAATGTTGTATTTATTACACTATAAGATGTCATCATATTTATCTGTGTATAGTTACATTGAATCTAACAGGTAAGATACTGTTCATACATGCATTACAGCAGTGTGTACCAGCAGTGTTACTCCATCAAACACTCGAACCAAACTCCTGCAAACTTTAAGCTTGACCTCTGAAAATGTAGACACCTCCATACAGAATCAGTGTTTTCTGATGCAAGAAATAAGCTGTTGCTATGGAACAGAACTCCTTCTTCTTCTTCTTCTTCTTCTTCTTCTTCTTCTTCTTTTGGCTGCTCACATTATAAGTCTCCACAGCAGAGCACCTGTCAACCTCCTCCTTGGGTTTCCTCTTTTCCTTCCTCCTCAGCATTCTTCTACCGATATACCCCATGTGCCTCCTCTGCACATGTACAGTACCAACTATCTCTCTTACCTTGTCTTTTGAAAAGTTCTTCCTGCATGCTCCCTCTATTAAGCTCATTTTTGTCTATCGTCGTCACCCCCAATGAAGATCTCAGCATCTCCACCTCCTGTCTTTTACTCAATGCCACTGTCTCTAATCCATACAACATCTCAGGTCTCACCACAGTCCTATAAACCTTCCCTTTCACTCTCACAGATACTCTTCTATCACAAATCACTCCTGCTATCACTCTTCTCCACCCACTCCACCCTGCCTGCACTCTTTTCTTCACTTCTCTAACACACTCTCCATTACTTTGCACTGTTGACCCCAGGTACCTGAACTCCTCCACCTTCTCCACCTCTTCTTTTCCTCTTTTCAGCACATGAACATGTTTCCTGTCTTTGTGCACCTTTTCAATCCACTGGTGTATCATTTCCTGTCACTCACACCACAGACGTAGACTGGTTTCTGAAGCTCACAGTGAGCAGGCAGAAGGCAGTAAGAAGTCTGGGGTTAACGTGGATGAGACAGAGGGAGTCAGTGATGAGAACATGACTGAGAACAGACACATTCCTGATCATCATCATCATCATCTTGTCTCTGCTTGTGTTCTATATGGTGGATCTTCAGCATGGATACATTCATTAGAGAACTTTTATTTTTTTATATTAATATATTAATATGATGAGGTTCAGTTTCCAGTGTGACACTAAAACAGGTAGCAATAATCACTAGTTTTTACTGAAGAACAAGTCGGAGCCCAAACGTCTTTACTGTAACTTGGGTAAAAAAGTTCGGTCAGAACTTAAGCTTTTACCAGAATCTTTTAAATCATCAGTATCTGCACTTCTACTGAGTAAAGGATGTGTGGACTTTCGCCACCTCTGGATATAGAAAATTCATCACTACTTTCTGACTAATCACAATCCATAACTTGTGCTGTAAACGTTAAACAAATATAAAGGTATTCAGAGGAAAAATGGATGAGGAATAAATGACTCGGGGTTGTGACAGTAACTCTGCTTCATCACATCGTCACACAGAGTGTCTTTTATTCCTTCTTTGTTCTGTCTTATAGGAAGAAATGCTGTGGAGGCTTTAAGTTCGTCTGGGACAGTGTATTCCTGAAGGTACGTCCTCTTTTTCTCTCTAACATTCTGTATTTATACCTAAATTATAAGCATCAGGTTTTGTTTAGTAATAAAACGTCTATAAACATTCAGAAACACAGAGGAATTTTCCAGAATTCTGGTCAAAAACATCAGAGAAGAACTTTATCTTCTGGCAACCTGAGTCCCAATATGTGTGTGTGTGTGTGGTGTGTGTGTGTGTGCGTGTGTGTGTGTGTGTGTGTGTGTGTGTGTGTGTATGAGGTAGTTTAGCGTTATTTTCCATTTGATTGCGCCGAGTCGATGTTTTCTGATGTTTCCACTCTTTCTGATAAGAAACACAGAACTTTAGGAACATCTCATCAGATCCAAACATCTAAATTCTCCAACGCTTTGTGTAATGTCAGTTTATACCCTGATCAGTGTGAATGCTGGATTCTGATTGGCTGGTATTTCAGGTGTGAGTTCAGAGCGTCGAACACGCAGGTGGGTCGGTTAAATTAAAGTTAATCAAAGTTCTTGCCAGGGACCATAGTAATGAAAACGATATTAAGAACTTTCACTATCAAGAAAAATTGACAGTGAAAAACGTGTTTTCTGTGCAAGATGGGAAACAGATATCTTTTAAGACCCATGTGTTTGGTGCGTTTGGAAACGAAATTGGTTTAAAGGATTTTAAATAAATTCTACATTACACCACTGCTCATAAAGAAAAATATGAATGATACAAACGGTGACTCTGGAACTGCTCTCATCTCAGATTTAAAAGGTAAAATAATTTGGCCCCCTGGTGTAAAGGAGAAAAAATGCTGGCCCTCATCACTATTAAAGTTGCAGATCCCTGTTCTAAATGAATGTGCTGCTTATAGAGGCTACATTACACTACATAGAGGCGTTTTGCGTGTGGTGGAACTTCGGTGAATGTGGTGATTTTGGAGGAGGAGGCACAAGATGAATTTGATGACAAACTGGAGAAGAAAATGTTCATATGAGAAATAGAATGAAAAACGTTCCCAGGAGATACATCCAAAATCTTAATTATTAGAAGTAACACACCAAAGACACATATACCATATATAGTCACTCTATAGCGATACTTTATCTGTGTGTGTGATTCGGAGCAGCCAAATTGTAACGGGTTTATAAAAAATTTAATCAAAATGAAGCGTTATTTTGATCCGTTCACTCAGTTTTACTCTGTAAACATCAATAAAATCTTAATGCTGAAGGTGACCCTGGTAGAACGTGATAATCCACGGCTTGGTGTGAGACCTTACACCGTTATAATGCTCTCCGCTTCACCTCAGGACCTTCTTCACCTCCACATCGTGCACCAACATCCTGTAACACCTCACACCTACACCTGGAATGAATTCTGCAGTAATTGAAAACACGTTTCAGTCAAACAGAAAAGAACTGGGAATCTGTAACATTAAGTAATTGTGTTCTTCTACAAACATCTGTCTGTGTCTGGTTGTATGAGTGTAAGTCAGATGAAGACTGTCACCTGATTTGAGTTTTGAATCCTTACGTGAATTAACGATTCACATTTTGGTTTTCATGCACGCGTTCGTGTTGTTTTTATTTGTGTTTATTATGTGTAGATTATGACGTGTGTG